>NC_080170.1:61459096-61732170 GCF_950295315.1 Erinaceus europaeus
TTTTTACCAGGTTACAGCAGGGACTTTGCCACTGAATTGTCCTCCTATACATACTTTCTCTTCTAATGACACCTGTCGAGTTGATGCTGTGCTAATCAGTGGTCTCAGCTTCTATCTGTGAGAGGTGAAAGACACCAGGAGGCAGGCTGAAAACAGCTGCATAAAGGATGCTTTCAAAGGCACACAATTTAAAGAAATAAGAGGATTTGGCCAAGTCTTTTATATCCTAGACCTGTGCTTGGTGTATCTTCGGGAAGGAGACTATTTGGTCAGGGCTTAGAAATTGTTCTCTGAGTCATGGCTGGTACAGGTGGACATACCAGATGTGTGTCCTGGAAATCTTGGAAAGTGACCTATGTAAGCATTTAAATGTGACTTTTGTATTTTCCTTTTTTTTGTGGGTCAGTTCCTTTAGTGATCTTTAGATGTTGCTGCTCTGTTATAATAAGCATGCCCTTTCATGAAAGTTCATTTGGTGGATACATCATGATTACAACATATGCCTTTTAATCTGTATGTGTAACCTTCTTTTTTAAAATAAAAATTATTTGGAGAGCTCAGGATCTTATGCTTACAAGTCTGACCCTACCTGCTACATTCACTGCTGGTCTATACTTTAGGGGTAACTATTTTTCTCTCATTTTTTATTAAATAGTGGTTTATAGGATACTTGCTGACACATGGTACCATTTCTATTGTCATGGTGAAAGGTGTCTGCACATGATTTCCACAGCCAACTTAAGTCTTCACTATCGTGTGCTGACACTCTAATTCTGTTTCTACCTCTTCCTATCTTCTCCTCCCACAGATTCCTTTGCTTTCCTCCAATACACCTTTTCCAGACTGAGTATTTCCCTGTTTTCTCTTCCTTAGCTTGTTACATAATTTAGATAATCATATCTGTAACTGAGACAATCAGATTTGCTGTCCTTCTAACTCACCTCAACATGATTTCCTCAAGTTCCGTCAAGTTATGGAAAAGGAAAAGATTACACCATTTCTTACAGCTGAGTACTATTCCCTTATGCATATGCACCACAACTTTCTTAGCCACTTATCTGCTGTTTGGTATATGTATTGTTTTTTTTTTAAGATTTTATTTATTTTTTTAATGAGAAAGATAGGAGAGAGAGAGAGAGAACCAGACATCAGTCTGGTACATGTGCTGCTGCCAGTGATTGAACTCAGGACCTTGTGCTTGAAAGTCTAGTGCCTTAGCCACTGTGCCACCTCCCAGACTGGACCATGGTATTTGGATTGTTTTAAGGTTTGAACTATTACAAATTGTGCTGCTGTGAGCCTAGGTGTACAGAAACTTCTTCAGATAGGTGTTTTTAATTTCAGTCAATATATGATTCGCTCACCTGCTCTATGTGAATTTTTTATACCCAAAGGATTAAAATTGAAATCTGATCTCTTGTTAATGTAGAGGTTTTATTCTGTTTAGTTATTTATTGATTTTTATTTATTTATTTTTCTCATGGGAGCTTCACTGTTCTAGGCTGACTTTTTATTTTAGATAGAAAGAGAGAGACAGAAACAAAATGGAAATATGAACCTACACCACAGCATAGAAGCTTGCCCTAATGTGGTGAGTTCTCAGCTCAAAACTGGGTCACATACATGGCAATACTGGTGCTTTTCTTTCCCAGATGATCTGTTTTTCTCATCTTTGTAAGCTCTTTTGCCCCGCCTCTGTATTGAATATTTTTATTCCAATAATAATCAACAATACTTTTTCTGTTTTTTGCAACTAAATATAAGTATCTACTGTTATGTGGTTACAAGATACCAATGACATTGCTTCATTGACCTTAACTATAGAAGGCTCTTGTTCTATTTCGTGGCAACTTCCCACAAAGGACTGTAATGTCTGCCTACTTTTATTCTCCATCCTTTTCTGGCTTCTATATCTATCAATAGACGTCATTTTGGAAGTTCTTATCTTGCTGGTTGGGGACTGGAGGTAGCTCACCTGGCAGAGCATACACTTGACCATGTGTGAGGACTATGGTCCAAGCCCCCTGACCACACAAAGGGAAAGCTGCCTGAGTGGTGAATCAGTGCTCTCCTCCTCACTGTCTTTCACTCAGGAGTCAGGAACTCCCCCCTCCCTGAGTCATTTTGATATTTATAAGACCAATTATGAACTGTCCAAATCTGTCAACTTAAAATTAACACTTAATGTTGCTATGGAGAACAAGCAAGCAAGCAAACAAATAAACAAACAAATAACCTCTAGTTACCTTGTCTGGGCCAGACCAATGATTTCATGGGCCATGTATAGGCAGCCGACTTTCCCCATTCCTGCACTAGGTGAATAAAACTAACAAACAAATGCTCACAGGAGCTGTAAAATCCTGTAGTCATGAAGCCCTGACATTAAGGGAAAAAAATTTTAATCTTATTATTTCTTTGGCTTTCTTTCTTTCTTTTTTTTTTATTTAAGAAAGGATTAATTAACAAAACCATAGGGTAGGAGGGGTACAACTCCACACAATTCCCACCACCCAATCTCCATATCCCACCCCCTCCCATGATAGCTTTCCCATTCTCTAGCCCTCTGGGAGCATGGACCCAGGGTCGTTGAGGGTTGCAGAAGGTAGAAGGTCTGGCTTCTGTAATTGCTTCCCCGCTGAACATGGGTGTTGACTGGTCGATCCATACTCCCAGTCTGCCTCTCTCTTTCCCTAGTAGGGTGTGTCTCTGGGGAAGCTGAGCTCCAGGACACATTGGTGGGGTCTTCAATCCAGGGAAGCCTGGCCAGCATCCTGGTGGCATCTGGAACCTGGTGACTGAAAAGAGAGTTAACATAGGAAACCAAACAAATTGTTGAGCAATCATGGACCCAAAGTTTGGAATAGTGGAGAGGAAGTGTTAGGGGGGTACTCACTGAAAACTCTAGTGTACTTCTGCTTTCAGGTATATATTTTGCAGTAGTTTATGGATATGTGTGAACATATGCTCTCTCTCATAGAAACTGGTGTATATCTAGGTTTTGGGACTTTGTTAGAAAGTGAATCACCTTACCGGTTCGAACCCCGGCTCCCTACCTGCAGGGGAGTCGCTTCACAGGCGGTGAAGCAGGTCTGCAGGTGTCTATCTTTCCTCCTCTCTGTCTTCCCCTCCTCTCTCCATTTCTCTCTGTCCTATCCAACAACGATGACAACAACAATAATAACTACAACAATAAAACAACAAGGGCAAGAAAAGGGAATAAATAAATAAAACAAAATATAAAAAAAAGAAAGTGAACCACCTGAGATGAAATTAGTGTATACTATGAAATTCTTTCTTTTTTTAATATTTATTTATTCCCTTTTGTTGCCCTTGTTGTTTTATTGTTGTAGTTATTATTGTTGTAGTTGGATAGGACAGAGAGAAATGGAGAGAGGAGGGGAATACAGAAAGGGGGAGAGAAAGATAGACACCTGCAGACCTGCTTCACTGCCTGTGAAGCGACCCCCCTGCAGGTGGGAAGCCAGGGGCTTGAACAGGGATCCTTATGCCAGTCTTTGTACTTTGCGCCACCTGCATTTAACCCACTGTGCTACTGCCCTACTCCCTGATCTTATTATTTTTAACTCATGTTCCTGTTTTGTCTTTTTCTTAGAGAGGTCAGGAAGATAAAGCCCCTTTATTTTTGCCTGTGGTGTCTCATAAATATTTACTTAACGCTGTGCATATTTTCTTTTCTATTTTAAAAAATTGTTTTTGTTTATAAAATGGAAATATTGACAAGACCTGTGCACATTTTCTGAGAACATTTGTATTAAGTTATTGCACAGTCCTGGATCCTTTTTAATTCTTCTTCCCTTGTGTATATAAAAGCCCAGACAGGTAAAATGTTCATTTATTTGGGTACATTATTAAGGTTTTTTTTTTTAACATCAGGCATGTGTATGATATGCTTTCTCATTGACTGTCAGTCCTAGATTTCTCATCATTCTGATAAGTGTACTAGCTGATAGAAGGAACAGGAGTTTTAGCTGGGTTATGCAGGTAATCTATAGATGCCTAAAGACCTGTGCTTCCAGTACTGCAGATGACAAACATGAGGCTTGTTTACTTTTTGTTTTCCTTGTTGTTAACTTATTCTTTATCCTGAGAACTTGTAACTTCTTTTTATTTAAGAAAGGAGACATTAACAAAACCATAAAATAAGAGGAGTACAATTCCGCACAATTCCCATAACCCGATCTCCATATCCCATCCCCTCCCCTGATAGCCTTACCATTCTCTAGCTCTCTGGGAGTATGGATCCAGGGTCATTGTGGGTTGCAGAGGGTGGAAGGTCTGGCTTCTATAATTGCTTCCCCGCTGAACATGGGCATTGACTGGTCCATCCATACTCCCAGTCTGCCTCTCTCTTTCCCTAGTAGGGTGGGGCTCTGAGGAAGCAGAACTCCAGTACACATTGATGAGGTCATCTGTCCAGGGAAGTCTGGTCAGCATCTTGCTGGCATCCGGAACCTGGTCCTGAAAAGAGAGTTAATATACAAAGCCAAACAAATTGTTGGACAATCATGGACCTAAAGACTGGGATAATGCAGATGAAGTGTTGGGAAGGTATTCCCTGCATGCTCTTGTGTACTTCTGCTTTCAGGTATATATATTTCCTCTAGTTTATGGGCATGGGTGAACCTATGCTCTATCTCAGGGGACCTGGACTATATCTAGGTTTGGGGACTTTATTGGGGAGTGGAACACCTGAAATGGAATTAGAGAATACTATGAAAGGAAAGGTCTCACCTGAGTGATGAAGCTGAAGGGTTGTCATTCCACACCTGAAGCCTCAAGTCACAGTCTGAAGTGAAGCATGCTGGGGTGGCACTCATTGAGTTGATTAGGTTGCAATCCACAGATGCAATATTATGTGATTTTAATTGAGAGCAGCATGCAGAAAAGTGGGCCCCACTCTAAGGTTCCAGGACTGGGGGAAATATAGGCTCTATAGTGGAAATATGAGGTTCCTGTTGTCTTAGGGTTCAAGAAGACAATGGATAGTTATTGTTATCACATTATTTGGTGATAGGGTTAACTTTGGAAAGTCCCTTTGTTAGGGTTTGGGGTATAATACCCAGCATCTTGTATATAGTTGTGCTAGCGGTTGCTTCTGTTCTCCCTGGTCTAGGCTTTTGGGAGAGACAACATATCAAAGACAGCCTATGTATTAAAAAGACTCAGTCTGTGTTTTAAGAAGTTCTAGACGTATCATCAGTTTTTTCCGTCTCATATTAATTAAATAGTGGTTTATATGTTTACACTTTAATAGGATTGTCCATAAACACCACTCCCACTACCAAAAGACTGTGTCCCATCCCCACAACCCACCCCCACCCCCCCACCCCCCGCCGTGCCAGGCGGCCCAATGGCCACCCTCCCCTTCACCACAGTGTTTTTACATTGGATGCTCTCAATTTAATCAGATCCTGCTTCATGTTCTTCTTTCTCAGCTTCTGTTGATGAGTGGGGACATCCCATACTCATCTTTATCTTTCTGACTTAGCTGACTTAACATAATTCCTTCTAGCTCTGTCCAAGATGGGTCAGATAAGGTGGGCTCATTGTTCTTAATAGCTGCATAGTATTCCATTGTGTATATGTACCGCAGCTTTCTCAGCCACTCATCTACTGTTGGGCACCTGGGTTCCTTCCAGGTTTTAGCTATTATGAATTGTGCTGCTATGAATATAGATGTACACACATCTTTTTGGTTGGGCATTATGGAATCCTTGGGTTATATCCCCAGGACAGGAATTACTGGGTCATATGGAAGGTCTATGTCTAGCCTTGTGAGACAAAAACTACATTCATTTATCTGGAACCAGAAAACACCTAGAATTGCCAAAACCATCTTGAGGAAAAGAAACAGAAACGGAGGCATCACACTCCCAGATCTCAAAATATATTATAATGTCATCATCATCAAAACAGCCAGGTACTGGAACAAAAATAGGCACACAGACCAGTGGAACAGAATTGAAAGCCCAGATCTAAACCCCCACACCTATGGACATCTAATCTTTGATAAGGGGACCCAAAGTATTAAATGGAAGAAGGAGGCTCTCTTCAATAAATGGTGCTGGGAAAACTGGGTTATAACATGCAGAAGAATGAAATTGAACCACCTTCTCTTACCAGAAACAAAAATCAACTCCAAATGGATCAAAGACCTTGATATCAGACCGGAAACTATCAAATACTTAGAGGAAAACATTGGTGAAACCCTTTCCCACCTAAACCTCAAGGACATCTTTGATGAAACAAACCCAATTGCAAGGAAGACTAAAGCAGAAAGAAACCAATGGGACTATATCAAATTGAAAAGCTTCTGCACAGCTAAAGAAACTATTACACAAACAGAGAGACGCCTCACAGAATGGGAGAAGATCTTCACATGCCAAACATCAGACAAGAGACTAATCACCAAAATATACAGAGAACTCAGCAAACTTAGCACCAAAAAAGAAAATGACCCCATCCAAAAATGGGCAGAGGATAAGAACAAGACATTCACTTCAGAGGAGATCCAAAAGGCTAACAAACATATGAAAAACTGTTCCAGGTCGCTGATTGTCAGAGAGATGCAAATAAAGACAACATTGAGATACCACCTCACTCCTGTGAGAATGGCATACATCAAAAAGGACAGCAGCAACAAATGTTGGAGAGGCTGTGGGGACAGAGGAACCCTTCTACACTACTGGTGGGAATGTAAACTGGTAACATTTTTTTTTTTAACTTGTAAAATCTCAGAGAACGTGAGATAGTGCTGTTTTTCTTTATTTCAATTTTCAGGTTGAAATATTTACTCAGTTTTAGGAAGCCCTCTTCACATCCTTCCTCCTATTGATTCCTATGTGCCAATTCTCTCTCTCTCTCTCTCCTAGAGCACTGCTCAGTTCTGGCTTCTGGTGGTATTGGGGATTGAACCTGGGACCTTTCCTACTTCAGAAATTGAAGTTGTTGTTTTTGCATAGCAACTGTGCTATCTCTTCAGCCCTCGTTATTATTTCTCTAAGAAAAACAATTTGATAACTTAATTACAAAAGCTATTTCTGTTGTCTTCTTGTGTTATGTCGAGCCTGTCATCTTAATCTTTTACTGTTTTCCATTATGGTATCCACGTTTCATTTCTTTTCTGCTTGTTCTTTGAGATAGTTCCTGTCCTTAATCATGCAGGCTATTAGTTATAATCATAGCAGTCAATTTATTCTTATATTTAGTTCTGTCATTGAACTTTGTTCTTCAGACAGCATGCTTTTAAATTCTAGAGACTTTTCTAAGAGTTGCAATTGAGTCTCTCTAAGTGCCTTTATTATTTATTTATTAAATATTTTATTTTGCTTTTGTCAACAGTTATCAGTGAGTTTCATGCCCACATTACTCTATTTGTTCCTGGTGGCCATTAATTTGATAGAGAATGAGAGACACAGAGAGAGAGGAGAAAGAGACTAAGTGACACCAAGAGCAAGGACAAGAGTGAGAGACAACTACAGGCTTGTTCTGTTATTCATGTAACCCCCCCCTTCCTGACCCTCTCCTGCCCCCATCTAGGTGAGGGACTAGTGTCTTGAACCTGGATTCTTGTTCATGGTAATATGTCCACTCTACTGGGTGAACCAGCACTGGGGCCCATTGCCCTTATTATGTTAGCATTCACATGCCAAATTTCTTTTCTAAAATCTTGCATTTACTTGACACATTCTGGAATACTGGCCTCCAAAAAAAGGAATTCATTTGTCCTCTGGCCCATTGGTATTCAAGTTTAATTGTTGAAAAATTATTAATAGTAGGAATCTGGTAGTTGCTGAAAAACAGGTTCCTTGCCACATAAACATGGGCTTAGGACAGGCTGTGAAATCTCTCTTACCACAATAATCAAAAGATACTTTATAGACTATTCTTCTTTTACTTACCAAAGAGAGTGGATTCCATTAGCTCTCTTCTTGGTACTTAGAGCTTGGAGAGGTGAGCATGCTGTCTTAAGAGAGACGGCACTGATGTACCCTTACCTGCCTGTTGACCTCTGGCCATCTGGAATGAGCATGTTTCTTACTGATTTTTGCTCCAAGCCATTTTTGGAAGAAGGTTTCTTAATTCTGTATTTCACTGATTTTTCACAGTGGCTGCCAGCTTTAGCTTTAGAGAGAGGCAGCTGGCTGAGCTGATGGAGGAGGGCAAGTTGTGCAAAGGGTCATGTTTCACAGCACTTTCTTACCTCTTTTATAACAGTCATAATAACCATAATAACAATGATAATAATAGACTGTTAGGTTCCACATTCTGCCAGCCTGGTTCTTGGAATTGAGCAGAAAAAATTCTGGAGACTTGGATTCACATAGCAGTTGTGACTTTAATCTGGTTGCTGGTTATTTTTCCCCCTCTGTCTATTTCCTAATTGGAAAATCAGCATAGTTCTAATAACATCCCTCTTTAAGTTACTCTAAGTTGTTAGCATCCACAGAATCTTTTACTCTTTCCTTTTTCCATGTTGTCTCTGAGAATTGCTTTGCCCATGGGGCTGCTCTTATGGGGTTCTGCTTGTCTCCCCAAGGACAGTTAAAAGGATCTGGAGGGCATCTTAAGTCAGATGAAGAAATTTTTTCCAGAATTGTGGAATATGAGAGTCTCCCAGTCCCTGCAGGTGACATGAACAGAGACCCCAGGAACCTACAAGTTAAGGAATTTATTGTGAGGTCCTGAGCTATCCTTGCTGTCTGCTGGGAGAAGGCATATTGCCTGCCTTTAAAACAGAAACAAGAGCAGATCCATTGCAGCTCCAGTGAGTGACAGAGGGGGAGAGGCCCCTTTGTTCCTAAGAGCTTTCTATTTTTTTTTTGTCTTCTACTTTCCTCAATCAACTTGATAGAATTCTCCTTCAGATTTCATGAGTTTGCATTGACATTAATAATAGCTTCTGTCTATCCCCTATGTGCTTAAGTTCATTTGGATTAAGTTTTTGTTGCCTGTGTTCAGAAAATTCCCAATCACCTTTATGATCTCTCATACTATTAAAGTGAATTTGAAGGGAAAAGATTGTAGGAAAAAATGCCTTAGAAAATAAGCAGAGCCATACAGACACAGCATCTTGTTGCTTCACTGGCTAACACATATGCTTATGCATTTTGACATTAGGCAATGGGTTCATTAGTTGAGGGCGGGTCACTGGTCAATTTCCCTTCCTGCTTTTGATGATCAGCCAGGCCCAGTGTTTAGAACTGAGATGCACAGGTTGTCCCATTATCAAGATACTTGTACACTGGGGTCAGAATCCATGTGATAGCATTTTGATTAGGGTCATCACACTAGAAAATACCAGTGAGATGCTTGTTGAAATATTTTTTTCATACTAATGTGTTTTAGCTTATCCAGTCTTCCATAAATAAGTACTGTAGACTAAGAAGCTTATAAACAACAAGCATTTATTTTTACTTCTCTGAAATTTGGGAAGCTCCAGGTCAATGTTTAGGTCAATCTAGTGTCTGGCTAGCACCTGCCACCGTTTCTTTCTTTTTGTCTCCAATATATATATTTATTAGTTATTTAATAATGATTGACAAGACTGTAGGGTAACAATACCATACAATTCCCACCACCAGAGTTCTGTATCCCATCCCTTCCATTGGAAGTTTCCTTATTCTTTCTCTCTGGGAATATGGCCCCAGAATCATTATGTGGTATAGAAGGTCTGGCTTTTGTAATTGCTTCCTTGCTTGACTGTCACCTTTTCATGGTCTTCTCCCATGGTACCATGGGGGAGGGAACTCCTGGGATAACTTTTAAAAATGTTTCTTCCTTTTGTTATATTTTTTATTTATTATTGATTGAAACAGAGAGAAATTGAGAGGGGATGAGCTAGAGAAGGAAACAGAGAGACATCTGTAGCCCTGCTTTACTGCTTGTGAAGCTTTCCCCCTGCTGTTGGGGGCCAGGGGCATGAGTTGGGTCCTTGTGCACTATAGTGTATGTTCTTAACCAGGTCCATGACCTGGCCCCCCTGGGATCTCTTTTATTAAGATAGTAATCACATTTACAGAGGCTCCAAAATCCTAATCACCTCTTAAACATTTGCCTTCCACATGCCTTCACTTTGAGAACTAGCTTTCAGTATATAAATGGAAGGGGTAGGTCACAAATATTAAGCTCATAGCACACTGTTGACTCTGGCATGGGAAGTACACAACCTATCTTGGTTGTGAGTTTAATATTTTTGGCATGATCCAAGAAATGGTCAGTAAGGAAATATGGGGCCTTTTCTGTTTGGAGAGCTTCCTGGCTATACTTTGAAGTATGTTGATATCACAGTATTTTCAATGAAAATCTTAGTGTTTTGATTCTTGCCACATAATCTTGTTGTCTTTCTCCTGTTGCTCAAGTCTGGTATCAAAAGTTGTAGGTTGGTATCAATAGATATGTATAATAAATGAGAGAAGTCAAAATGAAGTAATAAGGGAAATAGGGAGAGAGGAGAGGAATAAGACATATGGAGAAAGAGAAAAGAAAGATGAAAAGTGAGAAAGAAAGAAAGTGGAGAATACAAATCTTTATGAAGGAGAAACACCTTGTGTAGAATTAGATGTTACACAAATGGGTGGAAAATCTTGGGTTCTGAAAGCATGTCCAGCAAGTATTAACATAGCAGAAAAACTTAGGCTCATGTTGTGAAAGCTTAATTATGAGCTCCTGAAGATGACAGAAATGAAAACAATTCCACAATTGTCCTTGGGTGAGAATTTTCTGGAATTTGTCATCTCAGCAAGTCATCAAACATCTTTTTTTTTTTTTTTTTTTTTGCCTCCAGGGTTATTGCCGTGGCTTCGTGCCTGTACCAAGAATCTACGGCTCCTGGAGGTCATTTTCCCCTTTTTTTCCTGTTACCCTGATTGTTTTACCATTGTTGTGGTTATTATTATTGTTGTTATTGATGTCGTTGTTGGATAGGACAGAGATAAATGGAAAGAAGAGGGGAAAACAGAGAGGGGGAGAGAAAGACACCTGCAGACCTGCTTCACCGCCTGTGAAGCGACTCCCCTGCAGGTGGGGAGCAAGGGTTTGAACTGGGATCCTTCCTCTGGTCCTTGCACTGTGAGCCACATGCACTTAACCCAATGTGCTACCGCCTGACCCCCAGCAAAAATCCTTGTACCTTGGTCCTCCTTCATGTCAAATGAAGGGTAGTGATAAAATGAACTTCCTTTTTCATTCAGAAATTCATTTCTTGTCCGTCTCCTTCCAATTGGTTTAAATATTGGTCATTTATCACTGTAGCAGGAATTGATGCAAGGTTTGATTTCTTTCATTACATATAATTAACAATGAATGCATGTGCTTTCATCTTTTTCTTTGCACTGAATATAATGAGGATGTTAACTTCAGATTGTAGAATATCAAATAAGTCTTTTAAGTTTATTTATTTTACTTTTATTTTTTTCTGTGGCTTTATTGTATGATTTCACTGCTAATGACTTCATTATCTCCCTCTGTCTTGCAGGTGATGTTGGTTTATAATGCTTCATCTGTTTTTAAAGTACAGGTCTGCACTACTTTATATGTACATTTCCATTCTGTGCCCACCATCAAGGAGCTGTTATCCTCTACTATAGTCCATTGGATTCTACTTAATTTTTTTCTTTATTTTCTTTTTTGATACAAAGAATTAGGCAGGCCCAGTCTCCAAAGGGAGACTTGGACACCCTGCTCTGTCACTCTAGGAAGATTGGTCCTGAAATGAGTGCAGCCTAGAGTTTTCCCAGCTATGACCATAAACTATGAGCTCAAACCAACAGGAACTCAAAGGTTACACAGGATCCTATGCTAAATATAAATATATATGGGCCTTGGGTCAGGTAGATGGGGTAAACACTCAATTTTATTCATAGATTTTTTTTTCAAGATTGAGAGCTACTCTCTTCCCTAATCCAACTTTCTGGCCTGTTTCTCCACTCTGAAACCATCTTCTCAGACAATTAAATTTTTTTTGTTATTTTTATTTATTGGATAGAGACAGTCAGAAATCAAGAGGGTCGAGGGAGATAGAGAGAGGGAGAGAAAGAGAGACACCTGTAGCCCTGCTTCACCACTTGCAAAGCTTTCCCCCTGCAGGTGGGAACCAGGGGCTTGAACCTGGGTCCTTGCACTCAACTAGGTGCTCCACCTCCTGGCCCCTTCAGACAATATTTTTATCCAACTTCATGTCACTATCAAACTCAAGCAAAAGCTACAATAATGATGTGTCCCTAGGAACATGCCTAAAATGGACTTCTGAGCTCCTTTCCACCCTAAGATTCCTATTCTCATCTACTCTGTTACTATTTTTTCCTGTTCTTTAATAATTTTGTCTTGCTTTATATCTTTTTAATTAGTGATTTAATAATGAATGACAAGATTGTAGGATAAGAGGGGTACAATTCCATACAATTCCCACCATGAGTTCCATATCCTATTCCTTCCAGTGGAATTTTCCCTATTCTTTATCCCTCTGGGAGTGTGGACTCAGCACCACTGTGGAGTGCAGAAGGTGGAAGGTCTGGGTTCTGTAATTGCTTCTCACTGACATCGGCATTGGCAGGATCCACTTTATATCTTATCGCCTTTCAGCCACCAAGTTGCAGATGCTACCTTGATTCCATCCTGACTTCCCTAGGCAGACAACCTCACCAATGTGTCTTGGAACCTCACCTCTCCAGAGACCTACCCCACAAGGGAAAGATATAAACAGGCTGGGAATATGGATCAACCTGCTAACGCTCATTTCCAGCAGAGAAGCAGTAACAGCCAGAACTTCTACCCTCGGAACCCCCAAAATACTTCTGATCCATACTCCCAGTGGGGGAGGCTGATGGGGGAAGATGACTAGAGGGCTGTGATGGACCGCTACAGTGGAAGAGCAGCAGGAAGGATCGGGGAACTCTGAAGATGACCACCCGGTGGGTCAGGAGTCGGCACAAGGGAGAACAGAATACACCACACTCTGTTGGAGGGTGAATCTGAGCTCAATTTTTATTCAGCCAGTGAGAGTTTATATATCTTTCAGTCTTACATAAACAATATCTGGAACAGAAAGTAAAGCTCATTTCTTGATTAGACGGCCTTGCAGTTTTGCACAGAAATGTCGTACTTCATGGGGTGATGCAATTCTGAGTAATAGGCTTAGCAGATTGTTGGTATGCTTCTAGTTCTGCTTCTGGGATCTAGTTCTGCTTCTGTTACATTGCTTGACATTGTAGTCTATTTACATGGTCTTTTCTGTTACATTCGTTTGGTCTCACTCTTCCCCACCAGGAGATTTGGTTTAGCCCTTGCTAGTTTTGGGCTTCTCCCTTCTCCCTGCCCCCTACCCTACGTACTTCCTGAGTTCCTGCTGCTGCCGCCTGAGGAGAAAGATGGAGGATGATGTGGTGTGGTGATGGTGTGATGAGATTAGACTAGTTTTTGAATTGTTGCTCCTGAATAAAGAAATACAGCTTCTCTGCTCAGCTGTGTGTCCTCTAGTCTCTGTCTACCGCCACGAAGCTAGCCTGGCCTACTGGCTCCCCAACTCAAACAACAGCAGGTAGTATTTTATGTAGAGTTTTAACATATTTTATAAGAGGAGGTGAGTAAGTATTATTAAGAATTTTTCCTAAAACTTTATGTATTTGATGACCCATAACTTCATCCACCTCATTTCCTGTTCACCTGTATCTAATCTGGGAACAGGGGCTGTTCATCCCCAATTACACGGCATCATTACCATGTACATAATGAAAACAATAATCAGAGTTTCCAATTTAGATCTCCTCAGGATGCCAAGAGCCACTCCCAGAATTCTTCTTCCTTGAAGAGAGTTTTTCAGGGTGCTGACCCTGTCAGACTCATCGTCTGGAGTGGAGTGGGGCGTGGCAGTTTTCTTTTTACTTTCACCTTACTGTAGCATTCTTTTAGTTTTATCTACACACTCTCAAGCATGATTATCTCTCTTAAAAACTTAACTCAATTTTACTTGATTAGAACTGCTTTTACACAGTTTCACAGTTACATAAACATTGGTACAAAACGAAAGCAAAAGATAAGCATCGGGTTTATGGTTTTGCCTAGAATCATAGTTCCTGCTCTGTACTGTACATACAGCACTATTTTCTTTTAGATAATTTGTTTTTCCCTGGACATTTGTATAATAAGCTGGCTTATAAGTGCCTTTATTGTTTGTCCTGCAAATTCTTTTGGCTCAGATTTTTGGATCATGAGTCTTATTAGTGCATGCCTATGTTTTTGTGGGGGGTGCCATCTTCTAGTCTTAGGGGATTTATCATGCATATGGGCTGCTTCTGAAAAGTTACCAGGTTCCCAAGCTACTACAGCTAGCTCAATCATCAGCTCTTTGTGGCGTCCTAGCCCATTCCCAGGGATGCAGCTTCCTTGAAGTCTGTCATCCTCATGGCCATGGCAGTTGACGTTGTCAAGCTCCACGGGGGGGGTCGAGTCATGGGGCGCTGCAGAGGGCTCTGAACTCCAACTCCATCAGTACCTGGAGACAGAAAAGGAAAAAGGGAGGGACATTTGGTGTTGTGTGACTTGGAACGGAAGAGAAGATGGGATCACAAAGGGAAAAGAGGCGAACATATACAAATATATAGACAGAGAGTTGTATAAATAATAGTTAACCCAATTCACCCAGTTAACCTTGAGAGAACTGCTGTGAGTTTACAGTGGAAGGATTAGGGACTCAGAACTTGGTGATTGGAGTGGTGCAGTTGTACCCCTGTTATCTTGTAATTTTGTAAATCAATATTAAACCACTAATAAGTAAGAAAATAAAAAAAAGTGATGTAGGCAGTCAGAGAGTGGAAGAAACCCAACACTAACATTTCCTTCAGTGTAGTGTGTTACAGACTTGTACTTGGGTCATGTACATGGCAAAGCAGTGAGCTATCCAAATGAACTATTTTGCTGCTTCTCTATACTTTTCCCCCCTTCCCCATACTAGTAAGCTTAGTTCTTTCTTGAGAATCCAACAGTTTGTTTTTATTTTGTTTATTCCTCATTTGACTGTCTTTCTTTTTGCTTAAAGCCCATCCATGTTGTTGCAAACAGTATAATTTCATCTCTTTTTCCAGTTTTGTAGTATTCAACTCTCTATATATGCATATCTTCATTATCAGTGTATTAGCTGGTGAGCACTTATGTTTTTCCCATTTTTTGGCTAGTATAAATAAAAATTACAGTGACCATAAGAGTGCATATATATAACCATTATTATATACATATAATAACAATATATAGTTATTTTTAAAGTAGTTTATTTATGTTTTTTAATTTATTGTTAGATAGAGACAGAAATTGAGAGCAGGGGGAAGAGATAAAGAAGGAGAGAGACAGAGAGACACCTGCATCCTTGCTTTACCACTCATGAAGCATTCCCCCTGCAGGTGGTGAGCAGGGGCTTGAACCTGGGTCCTTGTACACTGTAGGGTGTGCACTTAACCAGGTGTGCCACCACCTGGCCCCCACAATATATAACTATTATTGCCACCAGGTTTATTATTCAAGCAAAATGCCTACATGATGAATCCATCACTCATGTTGGCTATTATGACTACTAATATTATTAATTATATTCCTCAGGGCACTGCTCAGCTCTGACTTATTGTTGGTATGCTTCTAATTCTGCTTTTAAAAACCCCTTCTGTTTCATTTGGTTTAATCCCCCCTGCATTATATTTACATAACACTGTATTCTATTTACATAACCTCTGTTAACAAGCACCACACTCCCTCCAGGGCTTTGGTAGTTCAGTGGTAGAATTCTTGCCTGCTCCTCCCCCTCTCCTTGTCATACCCTGATTTTCACCAGTCACTTTTCTCTCCACCCTCTCTGCATCTCATCCTGTTCCCACCCTACTGGGCTAGTATATTTATAAAGACAAGATTGTTTGTAGTTTTTAGTTTAGCTTAGCTTGGTATAGATTGCACTGCGTCCTGCATGAATAAAGAGATACTGCGTACAACTCAACCATGAGTCCCTGGTCGTCTGTTACCCGCTTGTGAAGCCAGCCCGGCGAAAACAACAACTTGTGGTGTTGTTGGGAATAGAAGCTGGGGCCTCAGAGCAGCAGGCATGAACATCTTTTTGCATAACTATTATGCTCCCCTGCCCCCCAAACCCCACCTGTACACCATAATCATTTCTTCTTGAACATATCTTCTAAGTGGGACAAACCACATTCATCATCATAAACTTATATGCTAACATTACTATCATGGTCAGGGCCTGATTTCCTCAAAATATTTGCTAGTCCCCCAGAACTTATGGGCAGCTGGATATCCCTTGCATGGACAGAAAAATAGAATTAATGAGGTGAGGAATTGGTTGGAACAAAGAATATCACATGGTTTCAATACGATCTTTGGGAGCCTTTTTGGACTGGTCAGTGGTACACCCAGTTAAGCACTCATGGAACTAAGCATAAAGACCTAGGTTTGAGTCCCCACTCCTCACCTGCAGTGGGGATGCTTCACAAGTGGTGAAGCAGGTCTGCAGCTGCCTATCTTTCTTTCTCCCTGTCTATCACCTCTTCCCCTCTCAATCTTTCTCTGTCCTATCCAATAAAAGGGTAGTAAAAAAGGAAAAAATGGTGACCAGAACTGGCAGATTCCAAGTTCCGGCACTGAACCTCAGAGATAACCCTGGAGGCAAAAACAAACAAACAAATAAACCCTATATTTTTATTTGTTTTATTATGGGGAAAGGGTTAATGGTTTACAGTAAGTACAGTTGTTGACACATGGGTACAGTTTCTCATTTCACAATGATAGGTGTCTGCAAAACACTCTCACCCCCAACTTGGATTCTTTTCCATCATCATGAGCCAGGTCATTATAGTCCCCACCTCCACTCCTTGCCCTTCCCCTCCCTTCTTTCCCTAGAGTCTTTTGATTTGGTGCAATACACAGGAACTATCCAATTTCCACAGATCATTCTCAATCACATCAGGCTAAGTATTCCTGCCTGTCATGTAACTTTATTGTAGTTTTTTTTTTTCCCCTCCAGGGTTATTGCTGGGGCTTGGTGCTTGCACTATGTAAATCCACTGCTCTCGGAGACCACTATTCCCATTTTGTTGCCCTTGTTTTTACCCTTGTTGTTGTCATCATCATTATTATTATTGTTGTCACTGCTGTTGTTGTTGTTGGATAGGACAGAAAGAAATCGAGAGAGAAGGGGAAGACAGAGAGGGAGAGAAAGACAGACACCTGCTGACCTGCTTCACTGCCAGTGAATCGACCCTCCCCCCCCCCACAGGTGGGGAGTCAGGGGCTCAAACTGAGATGCTTATGCTGGTCCTTGTGCCTCACGCCATGTGTGCTTTATTGTAGTTTAAACTTTTTGAGTTGTGGGAGTTGGGCAGTAGCGCAATGGGTTAAGCACAGGTGGCACAAAGTGCAAGGACCGGCATAAGGATCCCGGTTCGAACCCCCGGCTCCCCACCTGCAGGGGAGTCACTTCACAAGCAGTGAAGCAGGTCTGCAGATGTCTTTCTCTCCCCCTCTCTGTCTTCCCCTCCTCTCTCAATTTGTCTCTGTCCTATCCAACAACAATGACATCAATCATAACTACAACAATAAAACAACAAGGGCAACAAAAGGGAATAAATGATAAATAAAAAATGTTAAAAAAATTTGAGTTGTGCAGCAATGGTTCTCAAACTTGCAGCTCTACTTGGCATCTCTAGAAGCTAATTTTAGCAATGGGAGACTTAGAATATTTTGTTTTCAACTCCTGTGATTCCTGCCTTTAAGCATATGGTTTAGTTGCAACAAACAGTAGTTGATGATAGACTAAAAGAAAGAATGGAAGGAACGAAGTTAGGAAGGAAGGAGAGAAAAAAGAACACAGGAGCTTTTTGACTTTGTTATGTTATTGCCACTAGTAAGCCAAGCCATGGTTTAGCCCCAGTGAGTATTTGGAAGGGAAGTGACATGGGTATGGGCAAGCACATTGGGCAGGTGGGAGGTTGGAGATATCATGTAACAGCTTAGACCTTTTGATTCTATTCTGTGAGCCCTGGTGAGTCACTGGAGGCTGAGCAGAGCAGTGTGATGATCAAAGCTCACCTTCAAAAGTAAAGACAGAAAGGCAAATTCTCAAGTGGACTACATGGAGAGGGCACTATGTTTGAAACTGCAAGAGATTTTTGTTTGCTTGCCTGGAAAAGAAATGGCTTGTGAAGGCCTGAATTCAACTGAGAGCAAAGGGCCAGTTGGAGAATAGAAACAAAACACCCCCTGATCAGACAACACTCCAAGTGCAGATGCTAATCAAAGCCCTAAGTTTCACCATTTCTCATCTCACTCACTTTTGTCTAGATGTCCTCTGTGCTGATGAGCTGGCCTTCTGCTTGGAAGTCTTTTGTAGACTTCTCATTGGCTCTGTAACTTCAGAACATTTGCTTATGATTTGAGAGCTTCTTAGGGAGTCTTCCCTTGGTGTCCTGGCCTAACTAGACATTTACTTCTCTTAGAGTGTCCTTGCTGGACAGCTTCCTTACAGTTTTCTTTGGCCACCCATTCAATGTAGAATTTCAAAATGCAGTTTTTAAAAGGATATGCAGTGTTTTGAGAAATGGCTCACCTGGTAGACACTGAACTTGAGTGCCTGAAGTTTCCTGCTTTGATCCCTGGCACTGTATTTAACAGTGTTGTTCTGGCTCCTTGGTCTCTATTTCTGCCTCTACCTGTCCTCATATGAAACACTCATATATGTAATAAAGTTATTTTTAAGTGCAGAATATATGAATGTGACTGGAATCTTCCCTTTCTTAGCCCTTAATCCTATCTTAGTCCTTTGTCTTAGTCTTAGTCCTTAGTTGCTGAGAATTTCTTCATGTTTCTGATGGAAAGAGAATTCATACCTTCTTCCATCCAATAAACATACAGCACCCGTATGCTAGGTGTTCCCCAAGATTTGGGCACTGTGATGTTATGAGACAAGAATAATAGATAGCTATCTGCTTGACTACTTAAATTTCCTTTCCTTTCCTTTTTTTTTTTTTTTTTTTTGTTCCAAAAAGGTTATTACCTTGGTGCTTGCAGGAAGAACTCACCATTCCAGGTGGCTATATTTTTCTTCCTTTTTCTATTTGATAGGGTAGAGAAACATAGAGAGGGGAGGGAGGGATAGAGAGACATCTGCACCTCTGCTCTAGTGTTAATTAAGTTTCTCCCTGCATGTGGTACCTTTGAACCCAGATCCTTGTGCATATTGATGAATGTGCTATACCAGGTGAGGCAGCACTTGGCCCTGTGTATTTATTTTTTTTACCGCTCTTAATTGTTTTTTCTTTCTTTCCTTCTTTCCTTTAAAAATTTTAAAATATTTATTTATTTTCCCTTTTGTTGCTCTTGTTGATTTTTTATTGTTGTTGTAGTTATTGATTTCATTGTTAGAGAGAAATTGAGAGAGGACGGGAAGACAGAGAGGGGGAGAGAAAGATAGACACCTGCAGACCTGCTTCACTGCTTGTGAAGTGACTCCCCTGCAGGTGGGGAGCCTGGGGCTCAAAGCCGGTCCTTGTGCTTTGTGCCATGTGCTACACCCGACTCCCTCTTCTTTCCTTATTATTATTATTTTTTAGCTGCAGGGTTATCGCTAGGGTGCTGCTGTTCCAGCCCTACTAATCCACTGCTCCTGGTGGCCATTTTTTCCTGCTTTGTTGTATATTACAAAGAGAAATTGAGAGGAGTGGAGATAGGGAGGGGAAAATAAGATACTTGCAGACTTTTTTCTCCACTCATGAGGCTTCCCCCCACTACAGGTTTGGAGTGGGGGCTGGAACCCATGTCCTTGGGCTGGTTCTTGCATAGCCAGGTGAGACACTGCCGGGTCATATGTTGCCATTCTCCTTAGAATGAACTCACACTACAGCCTGCCTCTTGGAGGTGTTTGTATTTTTTGTGTGCTTTTGTAAATCTGCTGTCTCCTGAGTAACTCTCGCCCATCCTTCTGGACTCACCTTAAACGACCACTTCTCCAAGTATGAATTCTCTGCCCTCCAAGACTAGATTCTCACCTATGTCCTCATCACCTCCATCCTGTGTTTTTCATATTATATAACAACAACATATAGAGTATATAGGTTATCTTCTTCCTTTCTTTCTTTCTCTCTCTCTTTCTTTCTTTTCCTCCAGGGTTATTGCTGGGGCTCGGTGGCTGCACTACAAATCCACTGCTCCTAGAGGTCATTTCCCCCATTTTGTTGCCCTTGTTGTTACCCTCCTTGTTGTCGTTATTATTAGTGTTGTCATTGCCGTTGTTGTTAGACAGGACAGAGAGAAATTGAGGGAGAAGGGGAAGTCAGAGAAGGGGAGAGAAAGACCGACACCTGTAGACCTGCTTCTTCACTCTTGGTGACCTCCATGCAGGTGGGGGCTGGAACCGGGATCCTTAGGCCGGTCCTTTTGCAAAGCGTTGCACCATGTGTACTTAATCCGCTGCACTACCGCCCAACCCCCAGATTATTATTTTCATCATTGCTGCTTATTTTCAAGATGCTCCAGTTCATGGGAGTAGAGGTTGAGGCTGAGCTTTTAACCAGAACAATCTTCACAAATCATAAGTGGCATTTTGCATAAAAAATTTTAATAATTGAACACATGTAAGATAATAGAAACTATAATTAAATATGTATAGGAACACAGAAGGGGCACAATAGGGGCACTTAATATCGAGTTATTGACTCCTGACCATTATGCTTTTAAGCAGTAGAAATGAGCAAGAGAACAGTGCTCATTCCAGACCTGCTTTATTGGGGCTTATACTCTAGCACAGACAAGACAGGAGAGAAGCAAAGCCAGAAGCTGATTCCTCCAAGAGTGAGTCGCAGTTTAGTCTTTAAGGGGTTGTCTATTTTTACTGGCGTACTGGCTGTGACGAGCATGCGCTCTGGAGAAGTTTGACGCCTAGGTGCATGAGCATTACCACTGGGCGCATGCGTGTTCTCCATGACGCCTGCTCAACAGAGTGCAGGCTTGTGCCGCCTCAGGAAAGTCATATGGGGGTCACTGGCATCTAGTCTCTCGGTAGAGCAGACCTCCACTTCTGGGAAGTAGCTCCCTACCCTGGACAAGGTGTTTTGCCAGGTGAAGTGCCATTCCAGGTTGCAGGGAGGAGCAGGTCAGACATGGATACCAGGACTTCCCCTGCAGATGGGACCAAGGACTCAAGCCTTTGTCACCATGCACAGTAATCTGTGTGTGCAACCTGGTGCTCCATCGCTCGGCCCCCTAAATATGTGACTTTAAATATTTATTTTTATGGGGTGCCGGATGGTGATTGAACACACAGGCTACCACGTGCAAGACAAGAGTTCAAGCCTGCGGACCCCACCTGCAGGGGGAAGCTTCTCAAGCTGTGAAGCTGAGCAGTAGGTGTCTGTTTCTGTCTCTATCGCCTCCTTTTCACTCAGTTTCTCTTTGTCCTATCAAATAAAATAAAAAGAGAAACAATGACTTATTTTAATGAGAAAGCAAAAGAGCAGAACTCTGTGGCTCTGGCATATGGCAGTGTTGGGGATAGAACCTGCAGACCTGTTTCTGACCTATGCCCCACATCTTAAATGTGTATATTTTGGTGTTTTACGCTGTGGCAAAACTTTGGCTGCCTTTGGGTCTTGCATTTCTCTTTTAATGTTTCTCATCGATGTTTTCTTTATTTCTATATAGTTACAGTAATTTTGAAACTTTAAAACGCCCTCTTGTTGATTTTACTGCAAGTTGGTTTTCTACAAATTTACATAAGTAGATTGTAGGTTTAAATCATTGTCTTATTGTTGAGTATTTACATTGTATCCTGGTTTCATTTTTTTCTTTAGCTGTAAGTTCTGATGTACATGTGCTATTTTCCTTTCCATTCAATTATTTTTAGAGTCTGTATTTACCATAATAGACGTATTGGATCTGTGTTAGTGCATTTTTATAGTACTTGCTGCTTGCCTTTCTGATGTTAGAAGGATGCTGCCAGTTTTACCCTGTCACTAATGAGTGGCAAAGCTGTGCCAGCAATAGGCTTAATCACTAGACATGCATTTGCTAACGTTTTAGGCTAAAATGACTCTTCAGACTGATGAAACAGCTTATTTGGATAGTGTGTTGCTTTGCTATGTGCATGATCCAGGTTCCAGCCGGACCCCACTATATTGTAGGAAGCTTTGCTGCTGTGGTCTCTCTGACTCTCTCTCTCTCTCTGTCTCTCTCTGTATCTCTCTCCCCCTACCTTACACACACACCATCTTTTCCTATATCCGTATTAAAAACAAGTGACTGTGAAGCTGGTGATTTCCTTAATTGGTTTATGATTGATATTCTTACTCATGTAAATTATAATACCCTACCACTTGGCTTTTTAGCTCCTCAGTAATTCCTTCCCAAATATAAAATTCAAAGGACATGCGCTTTTATGTGTGGCCAAAGAAAGTTATTAGTTCATGAGGCTTTTATTTTTCTCACATAAAGTCTGAGCATGTTTTGGTACATTAATATGGGTAAGTACGTACGATTCTTTCTGGAATGGAGTATTAGTTTATTTTCCTGACATTCTCTCAGTCCGCCTTAGAAGGAAATCCAATGAAAGGAACTTAGGATTTTTTTCCAGCAGAGGTACTATTTCAAGTCATAAGTCTGAGTAGAACAAAAGTACTTTGAGACAGAGACACAAACTGTTTTTCTATTTTTTATTCTGCTTTAATTTATTTTTATTATCACCAGGGCTATCTCTGGGACTCAGTGCCTGCTCAACAAATCCACTACTCCTGGTGGCCATGCCCACCCCACTCGCATTTAATTTGATAGGATATAGAGAAATTGAGTGTGGAGAGGAGATAGCAAGGGAGATACTTGCAGCACTCCTTTCACACTTGTGAAGCTCCCTCCCCCACAAATGGGAGCCATAGGATTGAACCCTGGTCTTTGTGCATGGTAAAGTGCACATTCTACCTTGTGCACCACTGCTGTCCATTTTCTAAAATCCCAGAAGTGGGTAATATATATATGTATATGTATATGTATATGTATATGTATATGTATATGTATATGTATATGTATATGTATATGTATATGTATATGTAGTCAATATCAAATATCAAAATCCCTTTGGAAAGACCATGTGTCAATTGCTGAGAAGTATGGAAAAATGAACTTGGATGTGAATCACAACTTGGTTGTGATTTAGTTACCAAATAAAGCAGGATCACATGAAGAATATACACAAGTAAAGCCAGATGAGCCCATGAGTGGTAATCATATTTTATTTGTGCATAAAATGGTGGAGAATTACTTTAGAGTGGAGGTAGCATTACCATCTGAAAATATTAGGACACCAGCAGACAGAATTTATAGTTTAAAAGAGTATGTTCCTAGATGGAAGGACAATTCAGGCTGTGGGTGTTTGTGTGTATGTGGTGGTGGGGGGAAAGTGAGTGTCATAGCAACAGATATGAGGAGGGGGGAGAAGAACTCAGGCTTGGATGGCCATTCCTCTAGTGGAAGGACAGAGAGAAAGGTGTGATAAGGGAATTCTATACTCTTTGTTTTGGGAATAGAGACTTTAAGGCAGTCACCCAGATCAAAACTATCTTGAGATTGCTTCTAGCATACCTTTTCAGTCATGGGGAATATTCCTTTGACACTTCTTTTTTGTTGTTGTTGTTGTTGTTTTCTTTTTTTTTTTTTTTTACTTTTTTTTTTTATTTAAGAAAGGATTAATTAACAAAACCATAGGGTAGGAGAGGTACAACTCCACACAATTCCCACCACCCAATCTCCATATCCCACCCCCTCCCCTGATAGCTTTCCCATTCTCCATCCCTCTGGGAGCATGGACCCAGGGTCATTGTGGGTTGTAGAAGGTAGAAGGTCTGCTTCTGTAATTGCTTCCCTGCTGAACATGGGCGTTGACTGGTCGGTCCATACTCCTAGTCTGCCTTTCTCTTTCCCTAGTAGGGTGTGTCTCTGGGGAAGCTGAGCTCCAGGACACATTGGTGGGGTCTTCAATCCAGGGAAGCCTGGCCAGCATCCTGATGGCATCTGGAACCTGGTGACTGAAAAGAGAGTTAACATACGAAGCCAAACAAATTGTTGAGCAATCATGGACCCAAAGCTTGGGATAGTGGAGAGGAAGTATTAGGGAGGTACTCACTGCAAACTCTAGTGTACTTCTGCTTTCAGGTATATATTTTGCAGTAGTTTATAGATACGTGTGAAGATATGCTCTCTCTCACAGAAACTGGTGTATATCTAGGTTTTGGGACTTTGTTAGAAAGTGAACCACCTGAGATGAAATTAGAGTATACTATGAAAGGAAAGGTCTCACCCAAGTAATGAAACTGAAGGGTTGTCATTCCACACGTGAAGTCTCTGGACACAGTCTGAAGTGAAGCATGTTGAAGTGGCAATCGTTGCATTGGTTAGGTTGTGATCGGCGGATGCAATATTATTTGATATGGATTGGGAGAGGCATACGGGAAAGTGGGCCCTATCCAAGGGTTCCAGGACTGGGGGAAGAAGGGGCTCTATAGTGGAGATGTGAGGTTCCTGCTGTCTTAGGGTTCAAAAAGACAATGGATAGTTAATGTTATCATCACATTATTTGGTAATTGGGTTAACTTTGAAAAGTAATTTTGTTAGGGTTTGCTGTACAGTAACCAGTATCTTGTATATAGCTGTGCTATTGGATGCTTCTGATCTACTTGGTCTAGGCTTTTGAGAGAGTCCACATATCAAATACACAGCCTATATATTAAAAAGATTCAGTTTGTGTTTTGAAAAACTTTGAGACATAGAATTGATATTCCCCCTCTCACATTAATTAACTAGAGATTTATATGTCTACATTTTGCTAGGAGTGTACATAAACACCATTTCCACCACCAAAAGACTGTGACCCATCCCTGCCACCCACTCCCACCCCCCACTGGCCCAGGAAGCTGCATGTCTACCCCTCACCACAGGGTTTTTACTTTGGTGCCCTACTTACAATTTGGTCAGGTCCTGCTTTTAGTTTCCCTTTCAGATCTTCTTAGTCAACTTTGTTGATGAGTGGGATCATCCCATACTCATCTTTATCTTTCTGACTTAGCTCACTTAACATAATTCCTTCTAGCTCTGTCCAAGATGGGTCAGAGAAGGTGGGTTCATTGTTCTTGATAGCTGCATAGTATTCCATTGTGTGTATATACCACAGGTTTCTCAGCCACTCATCTGTTGTTGAACACCTGGGTTGCTTCCAGGTTTTAGATATTATGAATTGTGCTGCTATGAACATAGGAGTACATACCTCTTTTTGGTTGGGTGTTATGGAGTCCTTGGGGTATAACCCCAGGGGAGGAATTACTGGATCATATGGAAGGTCCATGTGTAGCCTTCTGAGAGTTTTCCAGACTGCTCTCCACAGAGGCTGTACCAATTTACATTCCCACCAGCAATGTAAAAGGGTTCTTCTGTCCCCACAACCTCTCCAGCATTTGTTGCTGCTGTACTTTTTTGATGTATGCCATTCTTACAGGAGTGAGGTGGTATCTTAGTGTTGTCTTAATTTGCATTTCTCTGACAATCAGTGACCTAGAGCAGTTTTTCATATGTTTGTTAGCCTTTTAGATCTCCTCTGTAGTGAATGTTTTGTTCATATCCTCTGCCCATTTTTGGATGGGGTCATTTGCTTTTTTGGTGCAAAGTTTGCTGAGCTCTTTATGTATTTTGGTGATTAGTTTCTTGTCTGATGTATGGTATGTGAAGATCTTCTCCCATTCTGTGAGGGGTCTCTCTGTTTGTTTAATAGTTTCTTTGGATGTGCAGAAGCTTTTCAATTTGATGTAGTCCCATTGGTTTGTTTCTGCTTTAGTCTTCCTTGCAGTTGGGTTTGATTCATCAAAGATGTCCTTGAGGTGTAGGTGGGAAAGTGTTTTACCAATGTTTTCCTCTAAGTATTTGATTGTTTCTGGTCTGACACCTAGGTCTTTGATCCATTTGGAGTTGATTTTTGTTTCTAGTGAGAGAAAGTGGTTCAGTTTTATTCTTCTGCATGTTTCAACCCAGTTTTCCCAGCACCATTTATTGAAGAGAGCCTCCTTTTTCCATTTAATCCTTTGGGCCCCCTTATCAAATATTAGATGTCCATAGGTTTGGGGATTTATTTCTGGGATTTCACTCCTGTTCCACTGGTCTGTGTGCCTATTTTTGTTCCAGTACCATGCTGTTTTGATGATGATGACATTATAATATAGTTTGAGATCTGGGAGTGTGATGCCTCCATTTCTGTTTCTTTTCCTCAAGATGGTTTTGGCAATTCTAGGTGTTTTCAGGTTCCAGATAAATTATTGTAGTGTTTGTTCTGTTCTCTTAAAGAAGCTTGGTGGAACTTTGATGGGTATTGCATTAAATTTGTATATGGCTCTGGGGAGAATATTCATTTTGATGATATTTATTCTTCTAGTCCATGAGCATGGGATATCTTTCCATTTCTTGGTATCAGTTTCTATTTCCTTGAGTAGCGACTCATAGTTTTCAGAATACAAGTCTTTCACTTCTTTCGTCAACTTTATTCCTAGGTATTTGATTGATTTTGCTGAAATAGTAAATGGGAGTGATTTCTGGATGTCTTCTTCTTCAGATTTAGTGTTTGCATAAAGAAATGCCACTGATTTTTCTACATTGATTTTTGTAGCCTGATACCTTGCTATATTGCCTAATAACTTCCTGTAGTTTTCTGCTGGATTCTTTAGGTTTTTCTATGTATACTATCATATCATCTGCAAATAGTGAGAGCTTGATTTTTTCCCTTCCAATCTGTATTCCTTTGATTCCTTTCTCTTGCCTGATTGCTTTGGCAAGAACTTCCAATACTATGTTGAAGAGTAACGGTGACAGTGGACAGCCCTGTCTAGTCCCCGATCCGAGGGGGAATGCTTTCAGCTTCTGTCCATTGAGTATGATGTTGGCTGTAGGTTTGCTATATATAGACTCCACTATCTTGAGGAATTTCCCATCTATTCCCATTTTTTGTAGAGTTTTGAGCATGAATGGGTGTTGGATTTTGTCAAAGGCTTTCTCTGCATCTATTGAGATAATCATGTGGTTTTTGGCTTTGCTTTTATTGATGTGGTGAATGACATTGATAGACTTATGGATGTTGAACCAACCTTGCATTCCTGGGATGAATCCCACTTGGTCGTGATGAGCAATCTTTTTGATATGTTGCTGTATCCTCTTGGCCAAGATCTTGTTTAATATTTTGGCATCTGTGTTCATCAGAGATATTGGTCCGTAGTTTTCCATTTTTGTTCTGTCCCTATCAGCTTTTGGTATCAGGGTGATGTTGGCTTCATAGAAGGTGAAAGGAAGTATTCCTGTTTCTTCAATCTTATGGAAAAGCTTAAGAAGTATGGGTACTAACTGTTTCCTGAAAGTTTTGTAGAATTCATTTGTGAAGCCATCTGGTCCAGGACTTTTGTTGTTGGGGAGATTCTTAATAATGGTTTCAATTTCTTTGTCTGTGATTGGTGCATTTAGATTTTGTAGTTCTTCTTGGTTCAGTTTTGGAAGGGCATATGCTTCTAGGAATTGTTCTATTTCTTCCAGATTCTCTAGCTTCGTGGCGTATAATTCTTTATAGAAGTTTTGCAGGATTCTCTGGATTTCTGTGGTGTCAGTTGTGATATCTCCTGCATTGTTTACAATTCTATTAATTTGAGTCTTCTCTCTTTTTTGTTTGGTGAGTCTGGCTAGGGGTTTGTCAATTTTGTTTAATCTTTCAAAGAACCAACATTTGGCTTCATTGATTTTTTGGATGGTTCTCTTATTTTTGATGTTGTTTATTTCTGCTCTAACTTTAGTGATTTCTGTCCTTCTGGTTGCTTTAGGGTTCCTTTGTTCCTCTGCCTCTAAGTCCTAGAGGTGTGCAGTAAGGTCGTTCATTTGAGCTTCTTCTTGGTGTTTAATATGTGATTATATGGCTCTAAGTTTCCCTCTCACTACTGCTTTAGCTGTGTCCCAAATATTTTGATAGGTTGTGTCTTCATTTTCATTTGTTTCCAGGAACATTTGAATTTCCTGCTTGAGTGAGTCTCTGACCCAGTGGTTCTTAAGGAGCATGTTGTTTAGTTTCCAAATTCTGTGACTTTTAATAATTTTCTGTTTGTTGTTAAATGTTAGTTTTACTCCACTGTAGTCTGAGAAGATACTTGGGATGATTTCAATGCTCTTGAATTTATTGATTCTGTCTTTGTGGCCTAACATGTGGTCTATCCTTGAGTATGTGTTATGTGGATTTGAAAAGAAGGTTTATTGCAGTTTTTTTGGGTGAAGAACTGAAAATATCCAAGAGGTCTAGTCTGTCGATCTCTTCATTCAATTCTCTTGTATCTTTATTGGTTCTCTGCTTTGTCGATCTAAGTGTGAGAGTGGGGTATTGAAGTCTCCTACTATTATTGTATTACTATTGATGTATTTTTGAAATTCTTTCAGTAGATGCTTAATGTATTTAGATGGTCCCTCATTGGGTGCATAGATGTTAATAATTGTTAAGTCTTCTTGGCTGATTGATCCTCTAATCTTTATCTAATGTCCTTGCCTATCTATTATTACTTTATTTTATTTAAAATCTATTGTGTCTGAGATGAGAATGGCTGTTCCTGCCCCTTTTTGTGGTCCGTTAGCCTGTATGATAGCTTTCCATCCTTTCACTTTAAGTCTGTGTTTATCTTGTTGTGACAGATGGGATTCTTGCAAGCAGCATATGGTTGGGTTATGTTTTCTGATCCATCCCCCCACTTTGTGCCTTTTGATGGGTGAGTTTAAGCCATTGACGTTTATTTATATTATGGATTTAATGTATTGTGGTGCCATTGTTCAAAAAAAAAATTTTTTGTTGCTCTGATATATTGCAATTATTATAGTGATGTTCTTGTTCATAAGAGGTCTTTTAGAACCTCTTTCAGGGCCGGTTTGGTGATGGTTGCCTCCTTTAACTGTTGTTTGTCTAAGAAGGTTTTGATCCCTCCATCTAGTTTGAATGAAAGTCTAGCAGGATATGTTATCCGTGGTTGAAACCCTTTTTCATTCAGGGCTCCATAGATATCTTGCCATTCCCTTCTGGCTTTTAGAGTTTGAGTGGAGAAGTCTGCAGATAATCTTATGGGTTTTCCCTTGTATGTGACTTTTTGTTTCTCTCTTGCAGTCTTTAGGATCCTTTCTTTATCCTTATTTCTTCTCATTGTGACTATGATGTGTCTTCAGGTCTGGGTTGATTCTGTTTGGTACTCTCTGGGCCTCTTGAATCTTGATGTCTTTTCTGTTATTCAGGTCTGGGAAGTATTCTTCTATTATTTCCTCTAGAATGTTTGCTTCCCCTTCCTCTCTTTCTTCCTCTGGCAGGCCAATTATACGAATGTTACTTCTTTTGAGATCATCCTATATGTCTCTGTTGGTGTTTTCAGTGTCTCTCAATCTCTTTTTAAGCTCTTTCACCTCTTTCTTTGTTTTCTCTAACTCATCCTCTGTCTGACTAATTCTGTTTTCTGCTTCTGTTAGTCCTCTTTCCCTTGCCTCACCTTCTTTTTTCATTACTGCTATTTCAGCTTTCAGTTCTCTAATTGCCTCAAGATAATCAGTATTTTCCTTGGGGTCTCAACTGTTGTTTCATTAATACTGCCATTCCTTTCCTCCAGTGTTGTTTTAATTTCTGTGATTTATAAGTTTATTATTGCGTGCATGCTTTTCTTATCTATGGTTACTTCTGCCTGATTTGTAGTTTCTTCTGGGCTCTTGTCTTCATTCATTGGAGTAGCAGTTTTATTTTTTTTTTGATCTACCCATTTTTTTGAGTTATGTGTTTCTTTTTTTTATGCTCTGTTGTTCCTCAGTTGTTGTGTCTTGAGTACAAGCAACACTGTACTAAATACCTTTATGACAATTGCACTCACCAACCT
This sequence comes from Erinaceus europaeus, assembly GCF_950295315.1. Lineage (NCBI taxonomy): Eukaryota > Metazoa > Chordata > Mammalia > Eulipotyphla > Erinaceidae > Erinaceus > Erinaceus europaeus. The sequence goes on from NC_080170.1 coordinate 61,489,057, forward strand.
GAGGAATTACAGTAGCAACTGAAGCAAGTATTGAAGCAGTTTAATCGTTACCAGTTAGCCAAACAATTTTTCCAGTCCATGAAAAAATAATAACCAAATCCCAGTGAATAAGAAAGAGAAAATAAAGAAGGGATAGCAAGAATAGACAGTTATGCAAATCTACTATCCACTGTATATTCTAGGGGTAACAAGAGGGAAAGGGAACTAGAGTGGAGATACACACATAGAGAGTCCACTCTGAGTCAGATTTCTTCCCCAAAATAATTCACATATTCAGAAAGGCAAAGAAGAAGGAAGGAAGAAGTGTATGACAAGATAAAAAAAAAGAATGGACAAGAGAGAGATAAAGGAAGAGATAAGAAAAAGAGCTGTAATTAAAGAGCAGTGAAAGGAAAGGGTTTTTTTATTACTTTATTTTTAATTTAATTTAATTTTTTTTATTAGCTAGGAGGGGGAGGGAGGGGAGAGTCTGTTGAGGAGGTAGGATTAAGGAGACAAGTTCCTCCCACAATAGATAAGATGCCCCCTACCCTAGAACTGAAATATATGCTAAGAGTTAATTCTGATCAACCTAAAGGGGGGGAAGATATATGCCTTTATATAATATTAATAGTAAAATACCAGGGTAAAAATAAAATAAAATAAAAACCCTGTCCCAGATCACCTCAAACCTTGTGATCAGAGGCACCTGATTGTTAAGAATGAGAAAAAAAAAAAAACCTCAGGACTTGACAAGGATAGCTGAAATAGACAGTTATGAAAATCTACTATCCACTGTATATTCTAGGGCTAAAGGAGGAAGGGAAGTTGAGCAGAGACACTCGCAGTGAGAGTCCACACTGAGTCAGAATTCTTCCCCCAAATAATTCCCAAATGTGTATCAGTGAATTCAAAAAAAGCACACTATTTGGTCGTGTGGCAGCTGGGGCCTGTGGCTTTGGAAGCTGTAGGATTAAGGAAGAAAGGATGACAAGAATGAGTAAAAGAAAAAAAAAGAATGAGAGAGAAAAAAGAAAAAGAAAAAGAACAGTCATAAAAGAGCAGTGAAAGGAAAGGGTTTTTTTTTAATTTATTTGTTTTTAATTATTTAATTAGCTATGCGAGGTGAGGTGGGGGGTTTGTCTACATAGAAAGAAAAAAAGGCCAGAGGTTTCAGAAGGGTATAGACTTAGAATGAATGATACTCCCTGGTGGCACAGGAATTTGGCAAAGAAAGAGGTTCCTAGCAGGGAAGCCTTTCTAGGAGCTGGTCCCCAGGGACTGGTTATGGGGGGGGGCAATGGGGAGGAGGTATGCTTAAAAATTAAAGGAAAAAAATGTTTTTCCCCTTTTTTCCTACTCTAATTCTTAACCCAAATTAAGTTATAGTCACTTCCTTGGTGTCACCGCTAGGACCCCTTATTGACTGGCCTACTAAAGGCAGAAAATCCTACCGTTTCCAGGAGATGTGGTCAGAGCTCAAGCCACTAGCAGCTTCTCAGTCCTCCATCTTCCGGGAACCCATGTAACCTCCTTTGATACTTCTAATTTATTTATTTATTGCCTCCATAGTTTTTGCTGGGGCTTTAGAAAGAAAGAAAGAAAGAAAGAAAGAAAGAAAGAAAGAAAGAAAGAAAGAAAGAAAGAAAGAAAGAAAAGCAAAGAAGGAAGGAAGAAACCGTCGAGTTCACAGAGCTAATTTTGGAGACCAGGCAGTGGTGTACCTGGTTAAACAAATACTACAATGCGCAAGGACCCAGGTTCAAGCCCCTGGTCCCTGCCTGTAGCAGGAAAGCTTCATGAGTTGTGAAACAGGGCTACAGGTGTCTCTCTGTCTCTCTTCCTGTCTTCCCCCTTACCTCTCAGTTTCTCTCTGTGTCTATCCAATAATGAATGAATAAATAAATAAATAAATATTTTATTATTTAAAAGGGTGAAGAGATCTCTGGGCCTTGATGTCTGCACTATGTATCCACTGCTCCTGGAGGCCATTATTCCCCCATTTTATTGGATAGGATAGGGAGAAATTGAGAGGGAAGGGGGGAGATAGATAGGGAGAGAAGTAAACACTTGCAGACCTGCTTCACTGCTTGTGAAGTGTCACCCTTTCAGGTGAGGAGGCAGGGGCTCAAACCGGGATCCTTGCATGGATCCTTGTGCTTCGTACTATGTGTGCTTAACCCGGTTCCACCACTCGACCACTGACACGTATATCTTAACACAACTTTCCACAAGTGTTTTTAAAGTTATTTGTAGATATGAGAAACAGCAGTGTGATATGGTGGGAAAAGAACAGGACTGTGTTATGACACTGGATTATATTTGGATTCAGCAAAAGGTTTACTAGATCTTTCTAAGCTTGAGTATTTTGAAATGTCTAGTTTGCTTTGCTAAGTTTTCAAAATCCATTTTATTTTAGCTGTTAATGTATCTACCTATCCTACTTTCGCCTACCTTTTACCAACTATCATTTGTTATCTTTCTGTCAGTTCTCTCTCTTTCCATCTGGTCATCTGAATTATCTATATTTGACTCCATACCTGAATTCTATTTTAGGAGTTTAATTTCCTTTCATTCCAGTGGTTCAAATTTCATTTTCTCCCCAGTGGGAAAAAGTAAACTAGAGGTAATAGACCAAACCAGCTGACTATTGTGAGTTCAGCAAAATTTCCTTATATTAATCTCTCCCTTGACAATTGGAGTAGAAATGTGTCCTGCAAAATCTGAAAATTGGCAGGAAATAGTGATAATATTAATAGTAAACCCAAAGCACTCACCAAATGTACTACTCTATGTATTTGATCACTTACTTTCTGCAACAACGATAATGTTAACATTTCCACATCAGGGGTGAAGATGCTGTAGAATTCCAATTATTTCCATAAAGGCACAACTATTATTAGTGGAAGAGTGAGGATTGAATCCAGGAAGTCTGGCTGATGTTACATGCTTTTTCTACCACGTGGCACTTTTTAAATTCTTTTTAATATTTAATTATTTAAATAAGACAGAGAGAGAGAGAGAAGGAGAGGGAAAGGGAGAGGGAGAGAGGGTCCAGAGCACTTCTCAGTTCTGACTTATGATGATTTAGGGATTAAACCTGGGATCCTGGAACATCAGGCATGAAAGTGTTTTGTATAACCATTATACTGATACTTTTTCTTGGTGTCTGTTGTACTGAGTTCTGTCCATGAACAACACCAAGATTTTAATACTGTGGGATGCAAATGGAAGAGTTTTGAAGGGAACTGTGTAAGTGTACTCATGATAGTTTTGCAAAGTCCAGACTTTGTCAAGGAATTTCACTATGGGGATTATAATAATAGTAAGATAATGGCAGCGTGGCCCTCACATTAAATGCAGAATTAGAATCTGCAGCTGTAGTCTATCTCTTTCTCACTTGGAGGAGTATGCAAGTGACTTGGGTTGTCTGCTCAGCCAGACATTGTCTGGGTGAGACTGTGAGGTGAACATATTTTGTTTCTAGCCCCTGGTCTTGTTTTCAGTGGCCTGTGTTTAGGGGGAGGGACAGGAGGGGAGGCAGTCATTTGAAAGGCCAAGATGCAATCAAAGTCCTAGAGTTTTCTCACTGTTCATGGCAGTGTTCTCATAGAATCCCTTAATCTGCTTTGTTTGCTAAATTTAGTTCTTAGAGCTATCACAGGCAATGCTGGAACCAAAGATCTCGCTTCCAATATATAAAAGTGCATTAGTGCTCAATTTAAATGCGTATGCAGATGTCCTTTGCAGCTTATGAACTGACACACAGACAAAGGGTTGTAGCTGCAATGTCCTTCATATTGATACTCCAAATGACATGATCTTCAGTTACAAGACACTTGGCTGAGTGTGTAAATGATCAAGAGCTCATTTTGTAACAACAAATAGACCTTCAGTTATAAGCTTTATTTTTTGTGATTTTTGGTTTGCAGTAAAGCTTTTAAAAAGATATATTTATGTTTACAAGAAAGAAGAGAGTAAGAGTGGTTCCAGAATACTGGCCAGTTTGGGCATATATGGTGCCAGGGATTGATGGGCAATGACTGCATTCATTCATACCCTATACTCTCCCAGTAGATTATCTCCCCAGCCCTCTAGCTTTATACTTAGCATTTGCACATTATGGTCAAAATCAGGTTCAAATGACTCCAGGAGGTGGCATAGCCATAGAGTGCAGGACTGGAAAACAGGAGGCCCAGAATTTGATTCCGTCATGTGTCAACATAATATCCTGGCACTTACTCTCTCCCTCAACTGTTGAGAAGTAAGTAAGAATTTGAAATAATAACAAAAAGTGGGTTCATACCTACAGTTGCCCCATAGGCTTGCTGTAAGGCTCAGTGAGAGTGGTACAAATACATTCCTACACTAGCCACACAAGGAACACTTGAGAATCTTCATTTGCCCTGGAGGTGGCAGTGAAAGCAGTGGGAGTACCATTCCACAGTAAAATCAGAAAAATACTATGCAGCAAATTAGTGAATCCCCCCAGCACATGGCTGAAATCTAAACCTACTACTTTTGAGTAGGAAAGAACATACAAGTTTAGTTGAAGAAAGCCAATGTGCTTTCAAATGTGTTTTTCAAAGACTACCTGACCCCCCTCTTTTCTCTTCTCCCCACCTACGATTCTATTTTAAGTTAATTATCAGGGATTAAAGCAAAGGCTTATCTACAAGAATCCTCATTCTTACATATAAATTATTTTTTAACAGTGACTGTTAGAAAGACCCTGAATGCCTGCCTAGCCATCAAAAACTCCTTTTATATGTGAGGACATAATTTTGTTACCATAGGATTGATTGTGCAGAATATGAAAACATTATGTCTCAAAAGACCATGATGATAGGAAATAAAGTTTTTTAAATTTTCAAGAGAAATGTGTCATAGTATGATTTTAATACTATTAGCTATTAGTATTGGTTAACTATGAGAAATATTAAGTAAATGCATTTTCTCAGCTAAAAAATGGGTAAAATAATAATGATTCTGTGAGGAGTATATATTTAAGCCATATGCCTGACATATGGCATATATTGATGCTATTGTTGGATGTTGGTTATCTTCTAAATTTAAGGTAAATATCATACTATGTTAGCTGTTCTCTACGAGAATCTGTCATATTCCAAGCCAAGAATAAAATTCTGCTAATACTGATGTCTTTAGGTCCTTTGATGAACATTCCATTGAGGAAAGGAAGACATTAACAAAAGTGGGGTTGGGCTTATTTACATTCTACTGTGGACTCCCTATGGAATGTGGCCCCTTCTTTGAACAAAGGAGTTACAAAAAAGGTATAACTCTTTCTAGCTTCTTGTTGTGCAATCATAGTAGCACTGGGAGTAAAGTGGCTTGCAGCCCTTTCAGCCAGATCTGCTCATGCCTTGTTCAACTGCTCAGGTTTACACAACTCAGAAAATACCCTTGAAATGTCCTGAAATTGACCATGAACCCCAGTAAATAAGATCTGGTGTCTGTCGCCTTGGACAGTGATTATTTTGCACCCTGTGGTTTGAGAAACACTCAACTAGATTAAATGATGGAACAAAAGTAAAATCTGTAAGAAGTTGTCCAGATAATCCCTGGTATTGAGTGAGAGATGGACAGAGAATTTTAAAATGTTTCTACTCTAAAACTGTAGGATTTTTTTTGTTTCATTTTTAATGTTAAGCCTCTGTCACTTGAATGCACATTGATATTTTTATTCATTCTCATGAGCAGTGTATGAGATGAGTGTATGTACAGGAAACCTTCTAGCCCAGGCTCTGGCACATAGTAGAATTTTACTGGATATTAATTGATCCATAGCTCAACCTGCTTAATTTCAGCCATGTCCACTTGTACCCTGAAAAGCTGTAGAGAAGTGCTGACTGGCAGTGTGCTATCTTTCCTTGCCCAGGTTCTGTTAAGCAACTCTAAATTAGGAGCTATCCCAAACCCTTGCCATCTATCTCTTCTTGCAGAGCTAGAATGTCAGCTGGTGAGCCAAATGGCATATGATGAGGCTTGTCTGGGGTGTGGTATAACACAGAGTATTATTCTGGACTCAGGGGTCCAGAGTAGAGGCAGAAGACTTTTTGTCTGCATGTTTATCATGGTGTGATGAATTCAACAGTGTAAGCATTGCTGTAAACCCCAGCTTCAGAATGCAGAGGACACAGAGCCTGGCCTGTGGTTCCTCATAGTGTCATTATCACTAGCTTGCCTGTATCTCACCTTCTCTTCCTGGGAGTTCAGGTGCAAATTCATATTTGATGTTCCTGTTCTAATCCCGGAATACCACCCCAGGACAACTGGAACAAACCGAAAGAGAGAAACTCTTAGGGGGCAGGAAATCATTAGTCTGTCATGAGCCACCAGGCCCTGATGAGGAGTCAGATCAGAAAGGGTTTACACTGCAGTGGCAAGCCAGTGATCCCGCTCTAGAGGATTAGTTTTGAATATCTGTTCTTAGCTGAACCTGCCTGGAAGTAACATTTAACATTCACCAGAGGTAGATGTCCCCTCTTTAAGGAATGCTAGCTTTCTGTAAAATGAATACTGAGCTTCTTGAGGATTGATTTTCAGTGTGGACTGTAGTCATGTGTGGTAATTAAATTCATGCCCTGGTGAGTGTCTTGACTCACATCTTAACATGCCTTTTGAGCAGGTATTTCAGCTTGGTGCCCTGTCTCTTCATCTACAAAACGGGGAATAGAGTGATTGTTAACCTTCTAGGTGGATTTTTTCTCCTATTTTTCCCTTTCTTTTGCCTCCAGGGTTATCACTGGGGATCAATGCCTGCACTGTGAATCCACTGCTGCTAGAGGCTATTTTTTTCCATTTTTTGTTGCCCTTGTTGTTGCACTTGTTGTAGTTGTTATTGTTACCATAGCTGTTATTGTTGGATAGGACAGAGAGAAATTGAGAGAGGGGAGGAAGACAGAGAGGGGGAGAGAAAGATACCTGTAGACCTGCTTCACCACCTGTGAATCGACCCTCTGCAGGAGGGAAGCTGGGGGCTTGAACCGGGATCCTTGCGCTGGCCCCTGCACTTTATGCCATGTACATTCAACCCGCTGCACTAATGCCCAGTTCCCCCCTTTTTTTCTTTTGAGAACTAATGGGATACTGTTTAAAACACAATTTGGCAAAGCATTCAACAAATGTGAGATACTATTGTTATCATTACAATGACAGATAAAAGTTGACAGGTATAGGAAGTTGTGGTCTTCATACTAACTATTTTTTCATACTTATTATTTAAAACTCAATATTAAACACTTGAGAGAATACTTGAGTCTTAAGTGGCATTGCTTCCAGGGAAAATACATTCTGCTTATTTTTTTAAATTAATTAATTTATTTAAGAAAGGAGACATTAACAAAATCATAGGATGGGGGGTGACAACTCCACACAATTCCCGCCACCCAATCTCCATATCCCCTCCCCTCCCCAATAGCTTTCCCATTCTCTATCCCTCTGGGAGCATGGATCCAGGGTCTTTGTGGGTTGCAGAAGGTAGAAGGTCTGGCTTCTGTAATTGCTTCCCTGCCGAACATGGGCGTTGACTGGTCATCCATACTCCCAGTCTGCCTCTCTCTTTCCCTAGAAGGGTGAGTCTCTGGGGAAGCAGAGCTCCAGGACACATTGGTGGGGTCTTCAATCCAGGGATGCCGGCATCCTGATGGCATCTGGAACCTGGTGTCTGAAGAGAGTTAACATACAAAGCCAAACAAATTGTTGAAGAATCATGGACCCAAAGTTTGGAATAGTGGAGATGAAGTGTTGGGGGGTACTCACTGCAAACTCTAGTGTACTTCTGCTTTCAGGTATATATTTGCCCTAGTTTATGGATACGTGTGGCAAACGCTAGAAGAAGATGGATACGTGTGAACATATGCTCTGTCTCCTGGAACCTGGTCTATATCTAAGTTTTGGGACTTTGTTAGGAAGTGAACCACCTGGGATGGAATTAGAGAATACTATGAAAGGAAAGGTCTCACCCGAGTGATCAAGCTGAAGGGTTGTTCCATACCTGAAGTCTCTGGACACTGTCTAAAGTGAAGCATGCTGGGGTGGCACTCGTTGCATTGATTAGGTTGCGATCAGAGGATGCAATATTATTTGATAAGAATTGGGAGATGCATATGGGAAAGTGGGCCCTACACTATGTATACACCTATTAAATTGTAGTAATATAAATCACTATTTAATATGAGAGGGGGAAAATTGATTGTATGTCTAACAAAGGGACTTCTCAAAGCTAACTCAATTACCAAATAATGTGATGATAACAGTAACATTCTGCTTATTTTACATATATAATCAATTCCTTGTTTGGATTTCTTTTCTTTTTAAAATTTTTTATATTTATTTTCCCTTTTGTTGCCCTTGTTTTTTATTGTGGTTGTAGTTATTATTGTTGTTGTTATAAATGTCATCGTTGTTGGATAGGACAGAGAAAGATGGAGAGAGGAGGTGAAGACAGGGAGGGGGAGAGAAAGACACCTGCAGACCTGCTTCACCATCTGTGAAGTGACTCTCCTGTAGGTGGGGAGCCGGGGGCTCGAACTGGGATCCTTAAGCTTAATGAAATCCTTTTCATTGTTTCAGTTTATAATGACTTGTCATAACTGTACAGTTTAGAAAATACCTTCACTTGCTTTTATTTTGATAAAACTTAAAAGAATGATAAAACTGAGACCCCAGGGAATTCAATTATTTATTTGAGGAACTTGAATTAGTAATTGAGTTTAGACTTTAACTCACTTTTCAGGAACCCTATGCTCTTACCCTCATGCACCCATGGTACTTTCTCTGTAACACTGGCCATTCGAGTCATTAGCTTCTCAATGTAAATAACAGCCCTTTACTTGGTCAACAACAATTTTTTTTATTTCATGGAACCTCAGTTTCTTTATCTGTAAATGGTGGAAGTCAGTACTTTCTCTAGACTTGTGTCAGTCTTAAACTAAAGAGATCACCTCACTCAGCCCAGGCCCCAGTATATGGTGCTTCCAAAGACTGTTCCTCTTTCCACTGTTTCAGCACTGATACTTACCTGGGCACAGAGCCAACTGTCAGTGCTTACCTGATGAGTATTTCATTACTGAAAGCCTGTGCCAGGGTTTGATTTTTGTAGTACAAGACCTCTTGTAATCCAAAGGATTCTATTCCTTGCCAGTCATGATGGTTAACCCACTTCTGGGATAAAAGGAGAGAATGGAGTTAAATGGTGGAAAGAACAAAGCCAGTTTCTTCTAGACCTGGGGAGGTTGCAGAACTCCTTAGTAGTTAAGAAGCCAGGGCAAATGTTCGCACACTCTGTTCTGTGAACTTGCTTTTCCAGACAAAACAGAGGGGAGGTGGACGTGTGGGCTTCTAGGTAAGTGGCTGTAGGGCTCATTGCTTTGCAGTTATGTCATCCTGGTGTTGTAATTTAATTTATTCAGAGGTAACATTTGGTTGTGAACCGACTGCTTGGAGGGGGTCATCTTTGAATTCGACTATGTTCCAGTGCTTCTTCATTAACACTGCTGTTAGCATTTTAAATAGGAAAAGTGGGAGAATGTTAGTTTCCAGAAACATGTCAGATAGGTGTGGGTGTTGCCTGTTTATAGAGTGGGGATTATTTTGTGGATAGGATTTATTTTATAGCATAGTTTAGGATCAAGGCTTGCAACTTAGAGGCTGCTCAAATGCTTGATGGGTATAGTAAATGTCTATGAGTTTTAAAGGATGCTCCATGGAACAGGTGTATCCTGTAGCTGATATAAATTACAATTTTGTTCAGTTCTGGCTTATGGGAATGCAGGGGATTAAACCTGGAACTATGGCACCTCCGGCATAAATATCTTTAATACATAACCACTGTGCAACCTCCCCAGCCCCCTAAAATATGTGATCCTTTTGCAAGTTAGGTGACTGCACTGAAGTGGAAAGGTATACCTTCCTTTGATTATTCTTTTTTACAAGCTGAGGATTGTGGAACAAGTCTCTCAGTGGCATTTTTCAAACTGCATGTGCTCACTTTATGTTACTGTGTCACTTTATATATTTTTTTTATCCAAGGTTACTTTTAAAAGATGCTTTTGTTTAATTATGACAAGAATGAGAGGGAAAGAAGGTAGCAGAGCATTTCTTTGGCATTTATGGTTTGGGACTCAAACCTAGGATCTTATGTGTGCATATCCTCTGCTATTCCTCTAAGTCACCTCTGGCTGGAAGAGCATTTTTTAAATTAAGACATGATGCTTTAACACAGTCAACAGACCACACTATAGTGTGAATATAGTTTTTATATGCAAAAAAAAATTAGGTGCCTTGTGTTACTGCAATATTTGTATTGCTGTGGTCTTGTGGAACTGATCCCACAATATGTCTTCTCCCCAGGAGTGATGTACTTTTTTGCTATTGCCATTTCTGGTGGTGTGATAGTGCTTGAGAATGCTTGCTATCTGACCCACTATAAGAATGGTTACAACTAGTCTACAATTAGTAGATGAATGAATCAATGATTATAAATAGACTGTAGAATCTGGGCGTGAGTGAGTGAGTGACTAAATCAATGGAACAACCAGAGTGTAGGAACTGGGTCATGTTTTTGTACTGCTTAGTCAATATCTGTTGAATTCAACCAAAACATTTGTTTTCCTGTTCAGAGAAAATAAAAGTTTTCCTTGTGGGGGATGAAAATTTAAATTGTGTTTTGATAGTCTACAAGTCCTTCATTTGGGAGGAAGCATGATTGTGGGGAGTACCTAACTGTCTCAGTGTGCCTTCAGTGGGTTCTCAGGCTATCTGCATGCTTTCCATGACTTCAGAGCCAGAAAGACTGTCTATCGCATTATTTTTTAGCTGCTAAACGAAAGTCTAGAAGGATGCTAATCTAAGCACTAGGAGATTGTTCTTTCAAACAAAATGAGTTGGGTCATCTTCTCTGAATATTTCTTGGTAACACATTCTACTAGTAAAGGAGATTGAGTGATGAGTAACGGATATTCGGCTGATTCTGCCACAGATGGATTCACCTCATGAGGGTTATTTTATCTCTCAGTTATTTAGTATTGTAATTATGGAAACAACAACAATAACAGTAGTACTACTACATGTATACCAGGTTCTGCTACTTTTCAAATATTTTATATACATTATTGCCTGCCTCATAATTATTCTATGAGATGTGTTATACACATAATTCAGATGGGCAGATCAAGACTTAGGTGGTGGCTGTAAAGTCAGAAGTTCAATGTGATCTGACCCAACACCCATTCTTTCTATTACTTCCTCCTGTACTATATGTAAAGATAGTGAGAAAATGAATCCTGCTTGACATATACATTTTTGACATTGTCGCTTTGCGGCGGCGGGACATGGCGGAGAGAGGGAAAGAAAATCTGGAGCGGAGAGGGAACACAATCCTTTATTCAGGGTTGGGTCAGAGCGCAGTGGTTAGGGCCACATGGAGCTAGCCAGAAAATGGCCATCCCGCGCACTACGTGCACCACCCTCCTGTTCCTGAGGTAAAAAACCGGTGGGGGGTGGGGCAGAAGTAGGAGGACTTTGCATAGGGCAACAGCCAGGAGTGACTTGTCGGGACAGGATTGTTTGGGAGAGGCACCTGAGAATATCGCAGGAAATGGCAAAGCCTGAGGGCAAAGACTGTATCTGCATAATTCCCCAGCATCTCTTCCTTTTCTTTTATATCTCATGGACACAGTCTAGGAAATATAGAGTGGAGCAGGCTTAAATGTTTTTAAGGAATGCTGTGCTCAGGTGGGAAGAAGTAGGGCATTTTTGTGGGGGAGGGAAGACTTACGTGGCTGCCAACCTTGTGAGATTCATATGTCCCCCCTGTGCTCAACCCCTCTTTAGAGAGAAAGACTTACCTGGAGGGACTCATCTCATAGGTTAAGCTCTTCCAGGCTCAACCATCTCCTCACAATATTTCTACATCTTACTCTATCTTTCTATCTAGTCGTCGCATTAAGATGGTTCAATGTCTGTAACAGAGGAATAGTAGTGTAGGGGTGAGCAGAACCTTTTGGGCATAAACCTAAATGATATAACAAAACAGGAAAGGACAAGTAGGGGAGCAGTAAGAGCCAATGTGATGTCAAGGGAAGGCTTGGTGCACAAAGGGACGTTCCCTGTCGCTGGGGGTGTCCCCTGCCTCTGGGGGGGCAAGGCTTTGTAATGAGGGGGTGTTTCCTGCCTCAAAGGGAAGGACCTGTAGGCGGGAGGGCATGGCCCGCCAAACAGAGGGGCTATTGGCATTGTATAGTCCTCAAGGCAACAGTCTGCAAAGTCTATGAACTACTCAGGGTCAGCCTTTGAAAAACCAGCACCATGAAGAGAAGGAAGCTGCTGTAAAATTGTGTAAAGTGTCCAAAGGGTATACCAGCAAGTCCAATAGAAGTGTCAGTCCAAAGTAGGTGACTAGGGGAAGAAATGCCAGGGGATAAAACGCTGCACATCTGTCTCGATGGGGGAGGTCAGACACCGGAATTTCGCTTTTCTGTGGAGGGTGAGCTGGAACCGCCAAAACGTGACAGGCAAAGCAGAAGCAGGAAGGGCAGACAGGCAGTAAGAAAGTTCTGTCCTTGGAGTCTGTGAATCAGGTTTTTCAGATCACGTCAGGTGACATCTTGGATTTTGGGGAGTGTGCCACTGTAGTCGTGCCGTGTCGTCTAGTGGGCGATGTCAGAGTGTGCAGGGGTCCAGATGGTTTTCCCGGGATTCCTGTGAAAGAAACACAAACAATCCGCTTCCTATGGTTAGCAGGGCATCTGACTTGAATTTTTTTATAGAAAAAGAGGTTTGGTGCCTTAGCCAACTGAATATTGGGGGGATGTATCTCCCCTTATTTATTTTTTTACTTAATTGAGCCTAGGCATTTGGTGGGCCTTCTCAACAACCATTTGTCTTTGGGGGTAGTAAGGGATGTCTGTGGCATGGTTGATGTTATAAAGGGAAACATCTTTAAATTGTTGGCTGACAAAGGCAGGCCTATAGTGGCAAGACGAGATACACCAGTTAAGTGTAGAAGAATATGTGAATGTTGTTAATTCACATAAGTTGTATATGGAGGAACTCCTTATAGTTTAATACTTTACCATATGAATAGATGTTTCTTCATGTGAAGGCCTGACAGCTGCAATCACTTACTTGTGAAAAAACTAAAACTTGTAACAAGTTAGATGTTTACTATAATTGATAACTCGATGATTATAATTGGTTTAAGTATCTTTATAAATTTGGAAGGTCTTTCTTGTATCATTTTAAGGCTGCTTAACCAATTTAAGCACAATAAAATGTGGTAAGGCAAAGAACCATTGTTAGAGCCTCAGGCATGAGAATCATTAGCATAACCATTGTGCAATCTATGGTTCACCTGGGCTGGTTCTACCTCTAATTGAGAAGATATTTGAGAGCTTTACATATCAATAACATCTTTTTTTACCTTTTGTTACACCCGTACAAGATGGAGACACACCCTAGGTGTACGCAGGATTTTCAGACCAAATTTAGCTAAAATATATTGATTTTTAATAATTTTTACTTCAGACTTTAAATGTAAGTTAATTTTACCTTTATGAGAATTATACTGAAAACTTTTTCATTTAACTTTACCTAGTAAGAATGTAGCCTTAAAGTTACATTTCTAACCTTAAAATTAATGTTTACCAAACTTCAAACACACACATAAACATGGTCTTCAATACACAAGGAGAAAAACTTTTGTTACGAAATTATGTCATTTTAAACACGAATTTAGATCTGTAATGTCCTAGTTGAACCATTTTTACTCACACGGTTTAAGACTACTGAAAGCAGAGAGGTTAGACAGAAGCAGGCTTAAGATATTTAGAGAGAGTGAGCGGGGGAGAAAGATATGGTAGGGAAGTTTTGTTTTGGGGCTCTGTGAACTAATTTTTCAGATTCTGCCATTTTGTATCATGAGTCCTGGAGGGAGTCCTGCCTCTGGCAAAAGTGGCAGAGGGAGGGGCTGCAGAAGCTGTGGCAGCAGCCGAAGACATGTCTGCCAAAATAAGCCTCTGGGCCACAGCCTCATGGTTGGCTAGACTAGGGCTGCTTCTCAGGCCAGAGTCAGTGCTCCTTAAAGGAGACACAGGAGGGGACCCTGCACATCTCCCAAGCACTGCAGTCATGGTCAAGAGAATCCACAGTGCATAGAAAGCCTGTCCCATGTCCGCAGAGGGTCAAGCAGCTGTATACTTACCTGTGTCTGGGCGGGTCAGTCCCTGTTCAGGTGCCAGTTGTCACTTTGTGGTGGCGGGATGCGGAGGAGAAAGGGAAAGAAAATCTGTAGTGGAGAGGAAACACAATCCTTTATTTAGGGTTGGGTCAGAGCGCAGTGGTTCGGGCCACGTGGAGCTAGCCAAAAAATGGCCTGCTACACGCACCACCCTCCCATCCCTGAGTTAAAAAACCGGGAGGGGGGCGGAAGTAGGAGGGCTTTCCATAGGGCAACAGCCAGGAGTGACTTGTCGGGACAGGATTGGTTGGGAGAGGCACTTGAGAACTTGGCAGGAAGTGGCAAAGCCTGAGGGCAAAGACTGCATCTGCATAATTCCCCAGCATGACATAATCCACAGCAATATCTCTGTATAGATTAAACACTATTTTTGAGCTTTCTAAAATAATACATTCTTGGTAGATGTAAGAAGATGTGTTATTGTCATCTCTGAGCCAAGTGAATCTGATGGAGAATTCCTTATCCCTGCCAGCCCTTTCATGATCACCAGCATCATTTCTGGTGTTTATGAGCTCTTTCTTCCAAATGGTTCACCTGACACATATCATTCCTGCTTTATCTTTTTCTTGGGGGTGGGTAGGATTAATGAGTAGGAGGTGGGCATTTTCTGTCCTCAGTGGAGAGCCAGAGGATTTATTTGGCTGCTATTTGTGAAATATCATCTAGATACAATGGTTATTATTTCTCATCTGTTCTCTTTCAAGATAACTTTTAGAGGTAATTATTTAGAAGAGGTGAGATTTTCCATTATTGGGGATGGAACAGGCCTTATGCCTTACATGACAGTTAGTAAACTTTTAAAGTTGGTTGTTCAACTTTCAGCACTTATGTCTCTGTGAACCTGTAACCTCACAAACATTCCTCATGATGCTCCCCATTAGAGAGGATTAAGATAAAAAAAAAACTCACACTGTTAAAAATATCATCTCGGGGGGGGGGGGGTCAGGCAGTGGTGCACCTGGTTGAGCATACACTTTACTATGCTCAAGGACCCAGGTTTGATCCCCATTCCCTACCTGCAGGGGGGAAAGCTTCATGGACAGTGAAGCAGGTCTGCAGATATCACTCTTTCTCCGTTTCTCTCTCTCCCATTTCTCTCTCAATTTCTCTCTGTCTTAGGTAATAAAAAAAGAAAGGGGATTAAAAGGGAGAGAAAAAAGGTAAAAAACAGCCTTCAGGAGCAGTGGATTTGTCATGCAGGCAATGAACCCCAGAGTTAACCATGGTGGCAAGCAAGCAAGCAAGCAAACAAACAAACAAAAAACCCAAACTAACAAAAATTTTCTCTTCAGAAAGCATAGATAGTCTCCTTTATAATATCTTGTAAATTAGCTACTTTCTGATTCCATAAGTTGTGCTATACTCTGGGTTTATCTCAAATGCTTTGGAGAGCTTTTCCTTTAGAGACAGGGAACCATCCCCCCTTTTTATTTATTCATTTATTGAATAGAGACAGAGAAAAACTGAGATAGTTACTGAGGAATGAGATGCTGAGGGAGAGATACTGAGAGAGAGAGTGAAGTACACTCACACAACTGCTTGACTGCTTGTGAAACTTCCCCCTTATAGTTAGGGTCTTGGGGATTGTGCACTGTAACATGTGCACTCAACCCTGAGCTCCTCAAGGTGAAGGTCTGCACTTACTATAAGGAAGAGAAGATATAAAGGATACAGGGGAATATTCATGCTGATGAGAGTCAGGTTCAGGAAACGCAATTTGATAAAGTAGCTTATAGCCTGCTTTGGAATCCACTTTGGTGGAAATCTAATAGGAGATCAAGGAATGTGAGCTGGAATTTCTTCTCCTTTTCAACGATCATCATTTTCCTGTTTACTAAATTGCTTGGTTTGGAGACAGATGTGGATGACATATCTATAATTGGGGATTCCACTTTTGTCTTGCATACTTCTGCTCCCAGTATCTCTGTGTCCCCTTTCTCATGCTCTGCCACCTATTCATTCATCTTGTATCATTCATAGTGAATGGAAGCAGGCCTCCGTATACTTTTGACTCTCCAGTTTTATTTCACTGCTTCGTTGAGCCTCTTGCTCATTATATAGAGTCATAACTAGGATTATTGCTCGATTTATCACAGAAAACAGTCTTATTGAAGGGTGCTTTCCTTTTTCTGTATGCAGTTGATCTGTCTTCCAATCTTTAAAAAAATCAGCTTGCAATTAGAGCTTAGAAATTGAATTGCTGTCTCTGAAGAGCTGTGCATTCTCTATTCGGCTAGCACCACCATGGCTCCCCAACTCATGGGTAAAGTGAAAGTGGTTGATTCTGTTCCCCTGGGCTGCACACTGGTCTGATCAGTAGAATCCTCGTCACATTTGGTAATCTCTGCCACAGTCTTGGGGGAGAATGGATATGAGAGGGGATCGGCTTGATGTTGAGGAGAATGGAGGTACTTCTGGGAAGTAGATGAGTTGTCAGTAGTGATTTTGGGAAAAGCACTGCCTTCTGCACTTGCACTTAGAAATCTATGGTGTTTACTGAAGCCACAAGGGCCCTGCTGTGGAAAGTGCGCATTCTGGAGTCAGGATAATTCACAGTTTCCTGTTGTGGCTCAAAGAAGCTGCAGAGGGAGCTCTGCTAACCCTGAAAGTTCTCTCTCAACACCAGCACTGCTGTGATGGTATTAGAGAAAGTTTTAATTTGTGGATGTTTCTTCAGTACTTCAGTTACATCTAAAAAAAGTTGGGTTGGTTTTAGTTCATTAACCAAGAGAGGGGCTAATTTCATATTAAGAGGCTCCAGGTTGCAGAATGAGATGCAGTGAGGCCTGATGCATATGGGGGACAGGGACCCAGAGGCAGATGACTTCCACTGGCCTGCCTATTCTGAGATGCAGGATCCAGCCCCATGTCCAATCTTACTTCTCAGGATTCCCCTGATGGTTTCCCTCAATGTTGAGTCTCATATATGCTTCTATGTTTTTGGACTTTCTCTCCCATTTCTCTCTCTCTCTCTCTCTCTCTCTCTCTCTTTCTCTCTCTCTCTTTCTCTCTTACTTTCTTTCTTTTATTTTCTCTCTTTTCTTTTTGGGGATTGGTGTCTGCACTATGAATCCACAGCTCCTGTAGGCCATTTTTTCTTCCATTTTGTTGCCCTTGTTGCTCTTGTTATTATTGTTATTGTTGTCATTGCTGCTGGATAGGACAGAGAGAAATCGAGAGAGGAGGGAAGACAGAGGGGAAGAGAAAGATAGACACCTGAAGACCTGTTTCACCACCTGTAAAGCAACCCCCCTCCAGGTGGGGAGCCAGGGGCTTGAACCAGAATAGTTGCGCTGGTCCTTGCGCTTTGCATCATGTGTGCTTAACCTGCTGCGCTACCACCTGACCCTGCCTTTCCTCTTTTCTCTAGAGAAAAGTTTTGTTTGGTATTCTTACTAAATCTTCAGGATACACCTCTTCCTGAATACTAACCATTGTCTTTTTTTTCCAAATTTATCAGAATTTATATATATATTCTTTAATAATCTTTAAGTCAAATTCATGTCTGTAATTATATACTTCTTTATTGTTTCTGTTTTTTCCTATGACCTTTTTTATTTTATTTTATTTTATTTTATTGCCCAGGGTTATCTCTGAGGTTCGGTGCCTACACTACGAATCCACTGCTCCTGGAGGCCATTTTTCCCATTTTGTTGCCCTGTTGTTACCCTTGTGTTGTTGTTGGATAGACAGAGAGAAATCGAGAGATGAGGGGAAGACAGAGAGGGGGAGAGAAAGATAGACACCTGTAGACCTGCTTCACTGCTTGTGAAGTGAAATCCCCCCCCCCACCACCACAGGTGAGGAGCCTGGGGCATGAACCTGGATCCTTATGCTGGTCTTTGTGCTTCACATCGTGTGCGCTTAACCCTCTGTGCTACTGCCCAGCCCCCCTAACTGCTATCTTTAATTTTTTTTTCTTTTACTCTCTTTCTCTGAGAGAGTGATGGGAGGCAACAGAGATATAAACCAAAACACTACCCTACCACAAATGGAATTCTCTTGGTATCAAACCCAGGACATTAGGTATGGACGACATTGTACTACTGTGCTAATTCTCCAGTTGCCCAGCCCCTGTCTTGGGGACTGAGATATGTTGTGCTCTCAGTAGTCATTCTTATTGTTGTACCACCACCCTAGTATATTTGGACACATAGAATCATGGTTGTTGCTGGCTTATCCTTTTCCCCCTATGTCACATTAGTGGCAGTGCTATATTGATTTTTAAAAATTAAATGGCATGGGCATAATAGGTACACCAAAAATGTTCAGTAGTAGAAAGAGGGAAATAATAATTAATTATTTTTCAGAAGTATATATTTAAACAGTATATGTATTTCTGAGGCCAGGCAGTTACACCCCTGATTGAGAGCACATTATTACAATGCTCAAGGACTGGGGTTCAAGCTGCCATCTGCAGAAGGGAAGATTTATGAGTGGTGAAGCAGTGTTGCATATATATCTCTGTCTCCTTTCTTCAATATCCCTTCCTTCCCTCTTGATTTCTCTCTGTCTCTGTACACACACACACACACACACACACACACACACACATATGTACATAAAATTTCATTCAGCATTTAAAATTTCAATAAGATGGTTTCTAAGATTTGCAGTGTTTAGATTTATTTTTTATGTTCCTTTTCAACTATGTGATTTCTGGGAATTATACCCACTTGCCAGGGGCTGTTGGCAATCTGTATAATCTTTTTTTTTAAAGAATGTCAGATATTTTTCAAATAAAGTTTCATAGTTAACATAAAGAAGTAACTACAGTGCTATCTTCCTTAATTCTACTGAATGAGTGGATTATATGTTTTGTAATATCAAACACCCAAATGGGAACTTTCATTTTCCAAATGCTTTCAGACATCATATAGAGCAACTGCTGCATCTGTTTTCAAGTTGTAACTTCTGTTTGGATGGAGATGCCAAAGAGGAGATCTCCTTCATAATGGAGGTTCTTCACACCCCACAAGCTATGCTGGATCCTAGGTTTGACAACCTCAGAGTGATTGTTCTTCCTGTATCACAACTGGCTGCTTGGAAATTGTGATTTATATTCAGTTTGGGACTCAGTTTGAGGACTTTAGACATAGAGGGAAATGACTATCAGTGCATTTTACAGTTCTAGTCTTACTAGCTACTACATTTCTGAATTTTTCAGCACATGTGGGAACCCATGTGGGCTCTCAGACCTATTTTTGACACTCCCAGGCTTCCCCTACATAATGTATGAAAACCTTTTGCCTTTCATGGAACCCACATTTGCTCAGTATATTTATATTCCATTTACTCTTTCTAATAAGTTTAGGTGAAGTCTGCATACTTGGCCTCTGGCTACATGAGAAAAGTGAATATGGGATGGGAGATGATAAATAATTTCAGCAAAAGAGCTAGAGAGTATATTTCCATAGGGGGTTGTTACTGAGGTATGTGTGTGTAGAGACCTACTGTACTTGTTTTCAGTATTCCTTAGTCTTGACCATCCTTGCCTTCTCTCTTCTTGCGAACTCCTCATTTTCCTCAAAGATCCTGCCCAGACATTCATGTGCAATTAAACATGCAGTCCCATGCACTCCCTCATTATGCTCTTAAAATTATTAATGGCATTTACTTTATTGTCTTACATAATGACTACTTATTTACAAGTAGTATTTGTCTTTCCTCTAAATCAGTTAGTACCCTGGTGGGGGCAGGTGTGTTGTATCTTACTCCACTGGTAGCAATAGATGGCACATAATATGTGCACAGTATGCATTTCCTTTTTTAAAATTTATTTATAAAGTAGAAATATTGACAAGACCATAGGATAAGAGGGGCACAGTTCCACACAATTTCCACCACCAGAACTCTGTATCCCATCCCTCCCTTGAAAGCTTTCCTATTCTTTGTCCCTCTGGGAGCATGGACACAGAATCTTTATGGGGTGCAGAAGGTGGAAGGTCTGGCTTCTGTATTTGCTTCTCTGTTGAACATGGGTGTTGGCAGGTCAATTCACACTCCCAGCCTATTTCTGTCTTTCCCTAGTGGGGCAAAGCTCTGAGGAGGTGAGGCTATAGGACACATTGATGAGGTCTTCTGCCCAGGGAAGTCAGATTCGTGTCATGTTAGCATTTGGAACCTGGTGGCTGAAAAAGAGTTATGATATAAAATAGAAAAAAAATTTTAATAATCAGGAACCTAAAGGCAAGAATATAGCAGATGAGATTTTGGGTCTCCATTTTGGAAAAAGCTAGTAGGTCTGCTTTAGTTATAAGACAGCAGGAACCTTCTCCATTTTCTATAAAACCCATATTTTCCCCAGTCCTGGAACCTCTGGAGTGAGGCTTGCTTTCCGGCATACTTCCTTCAATTCATACCAATTGATACTACATCTGCTGATCTCAGCCTAACCAATGTAACCAGCACTACCTTGGCTAGTTTCACTTAGGACTGTGTTCAGAGACTTCAGGCATGGAATGTCAATCATTCAGCTTCATTACTCTTCTGAGACCTTTCCTAGCTCATAGGATTCCTTGATTCCATTTCTGGTTGTGTACTTCCTAACAAAACCTCAAAACCTAGATATAGACCAGGGCCCATATGTATCTATAAATTAGGGGAAAATATATACCTTAAAGAAAAAAATGTGCAATAGTTTGCAGTGACTCAGTAAGTGCAGCAAGCAAGTAGAAAGACCTAAAAAAAAAAAAAAGAAAACATAAAAAACTTAATCAGATTGTTGCTACTTAGACCTAGATACCCTCCTCACCTACTTCCTATTTCATTTCCCTCAATCACTCCAAGGCTAAGCTTCTCAGTAAGGACCTTCAAAGTAAGGACTACAAAAGTTGTACAAGGGCAAGAGACTGGCATACTTGAATGCTGGCTCTTTGGTCACCCTGTCACCTGGGGCCCTAGTCAGGGAGTCCTGGGATTCCCACACAGACATGATGGTTGTGGACCTCTAACAGATCCCTCTCAACACCATCACTGGTCATCTTCATCAGGAACAACATAATGGACACTTTTGTGGGCACCTATAGGACCTTGCCCTCAAGGTGGATCAACAATGGTAGGGACTGCCCCATCTCTGAAGGGAGGTTGGGCCAAAATACTCTACCTACCACTCAAGGAAGATGGATCCAGCAATGAGTGAAGCCTGGAATGTTCCTAGCTATGACAAGGGAATGTGAGCTCAGACCTACAGGGATGCAGAAGTTACACAAGCTCCTGAACTGAATATGGACCCTAGATCAAATTGATGGAGTTTACAGTTAACAGTATTTATATACTTTTCTTGTATTTGGGTGCTACTCTTTTCCCTGATCCAGCTTTCTAATCCTTTTCCCAACGATGACACCTCCACAGACAATAACTTGGGTTCACCTGCATGTTAGTTGTTAGGCTCAAGCAAAAATTATTATGAATTTTCTAATTTGAATGAGTGTTTCTGAGAATGGTACAACATACAAACATTTTATTTGCAATAACTGTGTGATCTCACAGTTCCTTGTAATCTCAGAAGTGCATTTGTCATTATGTGTTGATCAGAAGAGAAAGGATCCAATATCTGTGGTGGGAGGAAGATGCCTCTCATTTTGTGGTGGAGTTGGAGGGTGCTGCTTCAGTTTTAGTGTATGGTCTTCTTTAGTTTTTGCCATGCAGTCATTTCCAGGGTTTCCACTCTTTTTTTTTTTTTTGCTCTGCCTTTAAAAAAGGAAAATGTTTTTATGGTTGAAGAAGAGGAAGTGCTATAGTAGGTTTACACCCTGTATAGCTCATGTCAGCTACTTTTGACAATTCTGTAATGTTTTTCACAGTTGTGTCTTTTCTGCAACAAGGGAAGTCATCAGGTCCCTCTGTCATTCTGCTCTGACTCCACATTTTTGAAGATGGAACATCACATGCAGCAGACAGTACAGCAGTTACTTTTCCAGTAGCCTGTGGACCTTTGGGGACACTTTACTTTGTTCACTTTTTAAAAATTTTCTTACATTTATTTATTTATTCCCTTTTGTTGCCCTTGTTGTTTTATTGTTCTTGTAGTTATTATTGTTGTTGTTGGATAGGACAGAGAGAAATGGAGATAGGAGGGTAAGACGGAGGGGAGAGAAAGACAGACACCTGCAGACCTGCTTCACCACCTGTGAAGCGACTCCCCTGCAGGTGGGGAGCCGGGGGCTGAAACCAGGATCTTTAACCCAGTCCTTGTGCTTTGCACCACCTGCACTTAACCCGCTGCGCTACCGCCCGACTCCCACTTTGTTCACTTTTTAAGCCAAGAACCTTTGTCACAAAATAAATAGTTATACCATGTGAGAAAAAGAAATACTTGAAAAAATTCTAGATTGCACAACAAATGAGATTCTTCCTTCACATGTTTGAGAAATTTACTTTATCTCCCAGAGAACCATTCATTCATCAATGTTTACACACACCTGCCATTTTACTTTCTAGTCACTATTTTGATTGGTTCAATAGTAACAGAACTTATGTTTTTAGTCAATCCTAACAAGACTCTTACTACAAGCTTAAATGTTGAGAGTGTCTTTCAGAAAGAAGAGTGTAAGTTTAACCTGTCAACTTTTTATTATATGAATTATGCTTTTATTGATATCTAGATTCACCACTAGGCATTAGTGAATTTTACACAGAAATTTCCCTATGTTTTCTTCTAGAAATTTAATGTTATTACACTTTATGTTTTTGTGCGTGACCCATTTAGAATTAACAGTTTGGGAAAGTTGTAAACTTGGAAATGTAGATTCCACATCCAGTTGTTCCTGCACTATTTGTTAAAAAGACTATCCTTTCAACACTGGATTGCTTTTGCTCTTTTGTCGAAAATCAGCTGACTATTTGTGTGGATCTATTTCTGGGTAGTCTGTTCTGTTCTGTTGACCTGCGTGTCTATTCTTTCACCAGTACCATGCTGTCTTGATTACCAGCACCTTATCATAAACCTTTAAGCTTGGTAATGCGATTCTTCTGACTTTGTTCTTCAGTGTTGTGTTAGCCAACCTGCAATTTTGCCTTTAAATTAACTTTAGAATAAGTTTGTTGATAGTGACATGTGACTTGCTATTCAAAGATTTTATTTCTGTGGTTAAAAAAAAACCTTTTTAAAACTTCATGCAATTCAAAATTCACATGTATAAAAATCTGTTTTGTCTTTTCTCTCTTTCTCTCTTTGCCCTGGATCAATATAGATATATTTAACTACACAGAAGTATATGAATTTTCTTTTTGTAACTCTGTCCATTTTTTTATCTTCATAACTTTTTTCTTTTTAATTTTTTAATTTTTATTTATAAAGAGGAAACATTGACAAAACCACAGGATAAGAGGGGTACAGCTCCACATAATTCCCACCATCAGAACTCCATATCCCCTCCCCTGTTAACTTATGGCCTTTTACATATACATATATATATATATATATACACATATACATATGTATATATATATGTCTGGTTAGAGACAGAGAGGAATTGAAAGGGGAAGGGGAGGCAGAAAAAGGGAAAGGGGAAAGAGGCAGAGAGACACCATTTGAAAAGCTTTCTGACTGTAGGTGGGAACCAGGGGCTTGAACCCAGGTCTTTGCATACTGTAATGTGTGCGCTTAACCAGGTGTGCCACCACTTGGTCTGATGGCCTTATTCTTTTCTGTTTTATAACTATTTTTTATATCTATTGGGGATACAACCATCTGTCAGCCACATATATTGCAGTTATTTCTCCATGTTTTTCACATTTAAAAGTTATTTTTAGGGACCAGGCAGTGGCACACCTGGTTAAACACTCATATTACAGTGCACAAGGATCCAGGTTCAAGCCCCTGACCCCCACCTGCAGGAGGAAAGCTTCACAAGTGGTGAAGCAGGGCAGCAGGTGTCTCTCTGTCTCTCTCCCTTTCTATCCCCCCTCCCCTCTCAATTTCTCTCTGTCTCTATGCAATAATAAATAAATAGAAATATTTTAAAAAGTTATCTTTAATATATCTATCAACTGAAGTTATCCCTGGGACATGGTGCTTCCATACGCAGTGGCCATTTTTTTCTTTCATTTTTAAAATTCTGGGGAGAACTATCTCTTTATTGTGTGTGTGTGTGTATGTGTGTGTGTGTGTGTGTGTGTGTGTGTGTTGTTCCAGGATCAAGGAGGTGGGTCTCCTGTACAGCTAATGACATTCATGTACAAGGCCACCAGTTCAATCAATCCCTGGCATATCATGTGATGGAGCAGTGCTCTGTTTTTGTCAGTGTGTGTGCTTGCCCTGTCCTTGACCCCCCCATCCAGTGCATGTGAGAAATGGAAATGACTGTGGTGACGTGGGGGCAGGGTAATGCTGTAGATTATGCATTGGATTCTTTTTTTTTTTTTTTGCCTCCAGGGTTATTGCTGGGGCTCGGTGCCTGCACTATGAATCCACTGCTTCTGGAGGCCATTTTTCCCAATTTTGTTGACATTATTGTTGTTATTATTATTGTTATTGTTGTTGGATAGGACAGAAATAAATTGAGAGAGAAGGTGGAGAGAAAGATAGATACCTGCAGACCTGCTTCACTGCTTGTGAAGTGACCCCCCTGGAGGTGGGGAGCTGGGGGCTCGAACCAGGATCCTTGCACTTTGCTTAATCTGTTGGCTACCACCTGGCTCCACTGCATTGGAATCTTGTGTGAGGTCTAAGAGTAGAGTGTCCAGCATTCTATGTGCTAAATTATGTTTGAGTTCTCTTTCTTCCTCTAACTCCCCCGCCCGCAAATAAGTAATGTTTTTTCCTAAAAATGCTTGTGTTTATTCTGTATGGTTTGAGGCTATATCACTACCCTTTTACCTCCAAGAGTACAAGATGTGAGAGAAAGATAATCTAGAGGTGACCACATGCCTTTTGTCCCTTTTGTCCCTCTTTTCCACCTGGGCCTAGCCAATTATATAGCATATCTATTTTTTATTATATTTATTTATTTGATAGAGACAGCCAGAAATTGAGAGGAATAGGGATATAGAGAGGGAAAGAGACACAGATACACTTGCAACACTATGTCACCATTTGTGAAGCTTTCCTCTGCAGGTGAGGACCAGGGGCTGGAACCCAGGTCCTTGAGCATTGAAACATGGGCGCTCAACCAGGTACGCCACCACCTGACCCCTGTATATCTATCCATATACATGTTTTCTTTTTATTTTCCTGGCAATGAAGTGAGGGTCTTGATTCTTTTGAGGTAAGTAAAATATTGTGTTTTCAAAATTCATGACACCATTTTGCATTGAAAATATGGTATGACTTCTCTGACAACCCAATAGATAATTGACCAAAAGCCTTTTTTTTTTTTTCTATTCATCACCACAAGTGGGGGCTGTTGGGAGAACCATTGCCTCTTTGAAGTGCAGGGAAAAAATGTGATCTGGAATAGGAGAAGAAAGACTTCCAAGGCACCATGTGAGCCATTGGGTCTGTGTATGCCTCCTACCTAAGATCACTTTATCATGTGAGCCAGAAAATTCCTTCCCTCTTGCTTAAATTAACTTGTGCTAGTTTATTTTTTTCTATTTTATAAAAGAAAACTTATTAAAATAAAGTTACTTGTTGGAGTCTTTTCCTGGGAAGTAATGATTCTGATGAGCTATTATTGCATCATAAAAGCTGACGGACAGAATATCTGTTGAATTAGCATAGCATCACAGAAAGTCATCCTGTTAATTAATGGGAAAAAGTCTCCCAATTGCTCTTGTCATTAATTTGCCTTATTTTTTTTTATAACTGTGGAATTCAATCAAAATAAAACAGATATCTCCAAAATATTTCTTTGTTCTTCTGTAAAAACTAATTAATTATGAATCATAGGGCGGCATTTATCTCCTGCCTTTGATAGCACATTGATTTTTAATAAAGTCTGGTCAGTTATATGAATATTGTCTCTGCCTCATATAAAAGGTTCTAATTTCCTTGACACCTTATTTATTTTTAAGTATAGACAGAAGGGGTGGAGAGAGAGAGAGAGAGAGAGAGAGAGAGAGAGGAGGGAAGGAAGAGAGGAAGAGGAGGAAGAGGAGGAGGAGGAAGAGAAGGAAGAGAGAAAGAGGAGGACGAGGAAGAGAAGGAAGAGGAGGAGGAGGAGGAGGCAGCCAAAGTTTCTTTTAGTGTGGTGGGGGCTAGGTTCACTCTTGGGCTACACACATAACAAGCATCATGCCATCCAAATGAACTGTTTTTACAGATTTGAGACCTTATTTATGACAGTCACTTTGAGAGTTATGTGTTTACTCCATTTTTTTAGATACTCAGCTTCCATTCTCAGTAAGTCTAAACAGAGAGCAGTGGTAGTGGAAGGAGGCAAGGGAAATTCTCCCACACCTCTGAGTTCTCCTAGGGTTGAAGGAGGGCTGGATTACTACCAGACACGTTTGAATAGTAAATATTAATTTAATAATGTGCATGAGGAAAGGCAGGCAGTGGCACACCTGATTGAGTGCACACATTACAGTGTGGGAGGACATGGGTTCAAACCCTTGGTCTCCACCTGCAGTGAGGAAGCCTCATAAGCAGTGAAGCAGTGCTACAGGTGTCTCTATGTCTCCCTCTTTATCTCCACCTTCCCTCTTAGCTTCCTTCTGTCTCTATCCTAAATAAACAAAAAATAGTGGTCTGGGAGGTGGCGTAGTGGTAAAGCTTAGGACTCTCAAGCATGAGGTCTCCAGTTCGATCCCCAGCAGCACATGTGCCAGAGTGTTGTCTGGTTTTTTTCTCTTTCCTCCTATCTTTCTCATAAATAAATAAAATATTTAAAAATAAATAAATAAATAAACAAAAATAATGTGTACAGGGAATTTACAAGGATGATACATGGCCCTACCTAGGTGAGGAAAAGAGAGATTTTATATTAAAGACTAAGGAGAGGTGTGAGGGATTCCCTGGGGACTCTGTAGGGGATCAAGAAGTAACCAATGCCTCCCATTAGATCAAGGGAAAACAATGACTGAAGTACTTAGTTTGATAATGTCTCAAGAACTTGTGATCACTTTGATGCAGGCAGGGGAAGAGACAATGAGTTCTTTGAAACTTCTTGGGCCTTCACTGTCCTTAGCTTAAAAAAAAAAAATCTGCTTACCAAAGAGGTGTTTCTTGAAATGACCAGCTCTGAGATCCATGGGGATATGACTGGTTGCCTATCAGTGAGTTCCTCAGTGCCAGATTTTCCTTTAGTTTTGAAGCAGGTAGCCATTGATCACTAGGCTAGAATACTTAGCTTAATCTAAAGTTAATAATAGTTACACAGCAAGACTCTCACTCTGAGGTGAACTGAGGTCACAGAAGACTTGTAAACGTGTTGCAGGCTATATTCAAAGATTTACTATCAGAAGGAATTTTCCTCAACTGTAATCCTCTGGCTCCTCCTCCTTCTCACTCCTTATGCAGTAGAAATATCAACATGTCCGTGTGATTATTACATTTTGAATGCTTTGCTTCTATTCATATATTGAAGTCCTACCCTGCAATGTGATGGTTTGGAGACAGAGCCTTTTGGAGATGATCATGATCAGATTATATTATGAGAGTTTGGCTCACTTAAAGGGTTAATGACCTTATAAGAATAGGACTGAAGGGAGAATTTTCTTTTACATACATGAGGGAAAGCTCATATGAGCAAATAGTAGTAAAGTGACCATCTGCAAGGCAGCTAGGAAATTCTCCCTGGAACCCGCTGTGTTTACACCCTGGTTCTTGGAATTGAAATTTTGTGAACTTTGAGCATTCAATTTTTATTGTTTTAGGTTTTAGTGTTATAAATATGTTATTCATTTTTGGTACATGCACTGTTAGGAATCTAGCAGTGATGAGTCCAAAACTTTGTACACTTTCCCACAACTCAGGCCTGACAGTCAGTGTCTATCTCTGTCTCTTTCACTCTGTCCATCAGGGTTATTACTAGGGCTCAGTGGCTGCACAACTCATCCACTGCTCCTAATGGCCTTCCCTTTCTCCCTTTTTCTTTCTTTTATTATTTTTATTTTTTTTTTACCATGATGCTCTTTTCTTTCTTTCTTTTTTATTTTATTTTATTTAAGTAATTTCTTTTTTTCCTCACCAGAGCACTGCTCAGCTCTGGTTTATGGTGGTTCAGGGGACTGAACCTGGTGCTTTGGAGCCTTAGGCATGAGAGTCTCTTTGCATAGCCATTATGCTACCTACCCCCACCCCTTTTATTTTTTATAGGACAGAGAGAAATTGAGAGGAGGGGGGTATAGAGAAGGAGAGAGAAAGAGAGACACCAGGGAGTTGGGCAGTAGTGCAGCAGATTAAGCTCAGGTGGCCCAAAGCACAAGGACTGGCTTAAGGGTCCCAGTTCGAGCTCCCGGCTCCCCACCTGCAGGGGAATCTCTTCACAAGTGGTGAAGCATATCTGCAGGTGTCTATCTTTCTCTCCCCCTCTCCGTCTTCCCCTTCTCTCTCCATTTCTCTTTGTCCTATCTAACAACGACATCAATTACAACAACAATAATAACTACAACAATAAAAAAAAGAGAGAGATACCTATACCACTGCTTCACTGCTGGTGAACCTTCTCTTTGAAGGTGGGGACTAGGGCTTGAAGCCAGGTCCTTGCGCATGGTCATGCTACACTCAACTGGGTGCACAACTGACTGGCCCCAGTTTCTCTAGTTTTAAATATTTTGTCTGTGATATTCTGTATAATAAGCTAGTGTTAGCTAAGACAAGTGATATGAATGAGTTGAACTATGTAAAATGTAGCTAGTGCAGGAAGGGTGAGTGCTGACTCAATCATGGTAATCTGATTCTCTTTCCTGTAAATGTAAAAGTGAGAACCATGAAGCAATGTGTTATATGGGCATGATATAGCACTAAGACTTGACCTGATTATTTGTTTGCTTTCCAGGTCTTCCAAGGCCTTGGTCAAGAGTCTCACCAAGTATGGAAATATATATTCCCTTGACTAGGTACCACTGACTTCTGTATATCCATTACCATACTTTGTGTCCTAACTGTACCCTCCCACGATCACAGCCTATCTCAAACTGACTTGAAATAAGTTTCTATTGTTTAAGGAAGTCCCTGGTTTATGCAGTGTTTCACTTTGAACAGATACAACCAAATATCCTTACAGTTGTTAGGATTATCTTCTAGTAGATGTGGTATTTTGAAATTTAAAATTAATTTTCTCTGGGATTTACAATACATGGCAATATTACAAAGAAAGGTAACACACACACACCTGACTTATGAAGGACAAGTTTGAATATAGCTATGTCTGTATTGTTTCTCTTAAATTTTGATTGCTTCTTTGTAAAAATAATTCCTGTACCTTCAACTAGCTGTGGCAATTCTCCACTTCTCTGGACATCTAAAAATCATATTCATTTGTTTAGTTGGCTAGTTTTACAAAATTTGTGTTACTTCATTGTAAATTTTCCCTTTTCTTTAAATGAATCTTTTCTACATTTATCAAGTCAAAACTACTTTTAAGCAAGTTTGTTGATTTCCAGAGGATGTTGCTAAGGCTTGATGTTTGCTTTGTTTTGAAAAAAGATGTAAGTCTTTTTATAACATAGAAGAACTCTGACTCATGGGCACTGGAAAGAAGTGTAGCTCATTAATAAAAGTTTTTTTTAGAAGAATCAGAGGAGAGAGGATAAATAATAGATGAAAGAGGAAAAATGATGACTTAGTGCTGTAATACATGCACTTCTTGATTCTTTTTTAAAAGAATTTTAAAATTATTTTAATTTATTTCCTTTTGTTGCCCTTGTTTTATTGTTATAGTTATTATTGTTGTTATTGATATCGTCGTTGTTGGATAGGACAGAGAGAAATGGAGAGAGGAGGTGAAGATGGGGAAGACAGGGGGAGAGGAAGATAGACACCTGCAGACCTGCTTCACTGCTTGTGAAGCGATTCCTCGCAGGTGGGGAGCCGGGGGCTCAAACCGGGATCCTTAAGCCAGTCCTTGTACTTCATGCCACGTGCACTTAACCTGTTGTGCTACTACCCAACTCCCTTCTTGATTCTTTTTTAAAATTTTACTTATTTATTTGATAGGATAGGGAGAAGCTGAGAGGGGGGAAAGAGATTGGGAGGGAGGGGAGAGAGAGAGAGAGAAAGAGAGAGAGAGAGAGAGAAACCTACAGTACTACTTCACTACTCCCCACCCACAGAGGCCCTGCCCTGCAACCCCTGCATGTGGAGACTGGAGGATTGAACCCTGGTCTTTGTGTATTTTGATGTGTATACCCAATCAGGTTTGCCACAGCCTGCCCCCCCACCCCATTGATTTCTATCAAAACATAATTGAGGAAGCTTAGTGCCATCAGCCTCACATTTAAATTAGAGCACAGTAAAGAGATAAAGGTGTAATCAAAAGGAAGTTCCTGAAAATCACATTCTCTTTGACTTTTGCATGATGATTTTTAATTTTTTTGCCTCCAGGGTTACCACTGGGGTTCAGTGCCTACACTACAAATCCATTGCTTCTGGCGGCCTCCTTTTTTACCATTGTTGTTGCTGCTGCTATTGTTGTTGTTGTTGGATAGGACAGAGAAAAATTGAGAGAGGAGGGTAAGACAGAGGGAGGGAGAAAAACACCTGCAGATCTGCTTCACTGATTGTGAAGCAACCCTGCTGCAGGTGGGGAAGTGGGGACTCAAACCTGGATACTTGTGCAGATCCTTGTGTTTAGTACTATGTGTGCTTAACCCAGTGTGCCTTGGGCTGAATGTCATCTCTAGCATGAACCAATATCTAGGACTTTGGGCACCCCTCCTTCCCTTAATTTCAGTGATGTTAACACTTAGTAGCTTGAGTAAAACAGAGCACTTGTGTCAGCAGTTTTATTTTAACAGCTAACTGTGTGGATCTAAAAAAAATCCAAATCAACTGCTCTGTAGTGGAATCCTTTTGACCTCTGATAATATAAATTTTGAAATGTGACTGAAAGTCCAAAATGAAAGGAACACTTGAAGTCTTGTATGTGTTCAGGGAGCTGCCCTAGTACTGTGGGTGAAAATGTTCTGGTGGTTCCTTGTCTATGATTCCCTGTCCTCATCAGTGGGAGGCATGGAAATCTTTCACTCATCATATTCTGCTGTGCTCCCTATACAACTTGGAGGTGATTTTGAAGAAATGTTGGTTTGAGCCATAAGATTTCTCTTTGGTTTTGAGTGCACCCTTGCTTTGCCCACATACTATCAAACAGTCTAATGCTCACTGCCATCTGATTGTGGCATCCTTCTTTACTGCTGAGTGAATTTGTTCAGAATTTTCTCTGTAACAAAGTGAAGAGACAAAGAAGATGATATTCTGCTTTTAATGTTACTGCCTGTTGTATGCTTTACATTGGGTTGTTCTAGCTCTCCCCCTGCCAAGAAAATTGGTTCAGTCCTGCTAGTTTCGTGGGCCCACTTGTCCCTGCCCCAAGGAACCCTGAGAGAGTTCCAGAGTTCCAGAGTTCGAGAGTTCTTGGTGCCGCCATGTGAGAAAGATGCAAGAGAGTTCTGTTTGGTGATTAGTTTGGGTTAGTTTATGAATCGTTGTTTCTGAATAAAGAAATACAGCTTCCCTGCCCAGCCGTGTGTCCTTGAGTCTCTGTCTACCGCCGTGACGCTAGCTCCGAATTTTAACAACAAATGGCGCCCACGTGGACCTGACCTGCGCATCTCTCAGATAAGTGAAGACAATTTGGTTACCTATGTACTATGGCCTTCTCTTCTGCTTGTGAAGAGATCTCCACACACCTCTGCCCTTTCTTCATGAGACTGTTTTGCTGTTTCTGGAACATTTATCTCTGGACCACTTTGTGGTTTCCACTTGCTCGGGCTCACTCAGAACAGCCAGCGGAGTCGAGAAGAGCCAGCGGGCGGGAGGTGAGGCACAGAGCTGCCGTTTCCACCTGGTGGAGCAGCCAGCCAGCCAGCCAGCCAGCCGGACATGCCCGGACAACCCCGCGCACTGTGCTCGCAGCCCCGCAGCCCCGTAGCCCGCAGGAGACCGATGCCAGCATGCAGGAGCCGATGCCACCACACAGGAGCCCGATGCCAACAAGCTAGAGCCAAATGCCAACATGCAGGAGCCTGATGCCAATAGGCAAGAGCCCGAGGCCAGCCCACAGGAGCCGGCTCTCCACCACGTGGCGCAGGGCACTGGACGCATGATCCCTCCACACTGCTTGGCCACTGTGAGCAGGACAGCAGACATGGCAGGGCCATGGGGCAGGGCCGTGGCAGCCTATCATGGCCGCCACCCCTGGGCACCTCGGCCCGCGCCTTCTACAAGGCTGGCCCGCCCACCCTTGTGCTATGAATTCTGGACAGATCCCAAACCTCCCGGGCTCCCTGCTGAAACTGGGCACCCTGGTCGAGATCCTCAGCTCCGGTCTGAAGACAGACAAGCTGGAGTATGCAGAGATTTGTGCAGAGATCGCAACCTGCAATTCCTTGAAGTGGAGCTGCGTGGGAGGCCACCTCTGGATGGTGACTCCCCCAACAACTAAGACAGTACAGATCTAAATTTGTGTTTAAAATGACATCTCTTCATAACATAGGTTTCTCTCCTTGTGTATTAATGACTATGTTTATGTGTGTGTTTAAAGTTTGGTAAACAGTAACTTTAAGGATAAATTCTTACTAGACAAAGTTAAATGAAAAACATTTTCAATGTAATTCTCATAAAGATAAAATTAACTTACATTTAAAGTCTGAGGTAAAAATTAGTTAACAATCAATATATTTTAACTAAGTTGGTCTAAACAAAACCTGCGCACACCTAAAGTGTCTCCATCTTAAGTGGGTGTAACAAAAGGTTAAATAGACTTGTTGATATGTAAAACTCTCGATTACCTTCTCTATTAGAAATGGTAGATTACACAATGGCTATGCTAATTATTCTCATGCCTGAGGTTTTCT
Organism: Erinaceus europaeus; assembly: GCF_950295315.1. NCBI lineage: Eukaryota > Metazoa > Chordata > Mammalia > Eulipotyphla > Erinaceidae > Erinaceus > Erinaceus europaeus. The sequence continues at coordinate 61,522,199 of NC_080170.1, forward strand.
TTCCTGTGAACACTTAGGGTGTGTCTCCATCTTAAATGGGTGTAACAAAAGGTTAAAAAGATGTTGTTGATATGTAAAAGTCTCAAATTCCTTCTCTATTAGAAACATTAGATTGCTCTATGATTATGCTAATGATAAGTTTTGTTTCATAGTAAGTAAATTGCAGCCAGCTGCCTTTGGGACTCTAGGCTGTTCCCCACCCCCATGCAAATGCCTGTCGAGGCAAGTACGCCCCCCAGAGGCAAGAAATGTTTTTTTAAGCTGATAAAGTTTTGCCCACAGAGGCAAAAAAATGGCCCCCTCAGGCCTTCCCTTGGCAGCACACTGGTTCTTGTTACTCACTTACATGTTTCTCCATGTTTGTGCCAGTTTCTTTTTTAAAAATGCCTGTATGATAGAAGTTTATGTTCACCCCACACCCCTGATACTGTGGTCATTTAGTTAAAAAGAAAAGGGGGAATTGTTGTATGCTTTACATTGGGTTGTTCTAGCTCTCCCCCTGCCAAGAAAATTGGTTCAGTCCTGCTAGTTTCGCAGCCCGCTTGTCCCCGCCCCAAGGAACCCTGAGAGAGTTCCAGAGTTCCAGAGTTCCAGAGTTCTTGGCGCCGCCATGTGAGAAAGATGCAAGAGAGTTCTGTTTGGTGATTAGTTTGGGTTAGCTTATGAATCGTTGTTTCTGAATAAAGAAATACAGCTTCCCTGCCCAGCCGTGTGACCTTGAGTCTCTGTCTACCGCCACGACGCTAACTCCGAATTTTAACAACAACTGCCTGCTTAGATATATTTTATTTCTTCTCACTCTATTGTGTGGGTTAGTAATTATTTTATTGCCTCTTATGATTACATTTTTCTTCCTTTCAACCTCTCCTCCTTGAGCTGTTGGTAACTGAGTTAGATTACTTATTCTCACAAAGAATTTCCATTTTTCCCCCATTTCCTTTGTAATTGTAATTTATTTAAAAGCATGCATTTTGAAAATATAAATTATTAAATTATGGCCACATGAATAAGTTGTATTTATTTGATTTGTACCATTTTTAATGAGGAAAGCAGCTGCACTTGTTCAAGTGTTTACCTTTCCACAATGTCTGGGCTCTGAGTGTGCTGTGTGTCTGTATGTATTGTGCCTGCAAGTGTGCTCTGCACGCACATGCAGTGTTGTGTGTGTGTGTGTGTGTGTGTGTATGCAAGTGCTGTGCTCCTTTGTAGCTCTGTGAATTTTTGTTTGCCTGTCATCTCCCCTTTTAATGATGGGGAAGCAGAAATTCAGAGTGTTCAGGTAATTTTCCTGGTGTTGCTTACCTAATACACAAGGAATTAAGACTCAAAGTCATGTCTGTCAAAAGCCAGTCTTACCTTTGATGACAGCCCTGCCTCTTTAATGATATGGGGCCAGGTCTAGCTCACTGTAGGAAACTGCAGAAGCTGCATCTTCTTTGACACCCTTCCCATTGAGAGAGGTGGCTTCTTTTTTTCACTCTCCTATATCTGAACATGCCTGTGACTTCTTTGACAAAGAGTGTCAGCTTCTAGGTAGTTTCTCACATCACCTTTAAAATCTGTGGCAGCTTTCAGTTTGATCTCTAGGAGTTCTTAGCCACTGCTTGAGGTCCAAGACTCTAAGGCATCCTTACTGATATTAAGCTGGATATATATATATTTCTTTGTAGAAGAAGCAGGGTGCTGGTTCAGCCTCTAGAGAGCACTGCTTAAAATGTACCAGGACCTAGGTTAAAGCCTTTCCTTTCCTCTCTTCTCCTCTCTTCTCCTCTCCTCTCCCTCTGTCAACATGAGAGAGAGAGAGAGAGAGAGAGAGAGAGAGAGAGAGAGAGTGAGAAAGAGAGAGAGAGGGAGAAGACCCCAGAAGTTGTGGTGGAGTTGTACAGGCACTGAGCTCCAGCAATAACCTCGTTATCAAAATAAAATAAATTAAAAATAATAAGATTTCATATATATGGAGAGAGAGAGAGAGAGAGAGAGAGAGGGCCCTAGTCAGTCTGCCCTTATAGATTTCCTGCAGTGCAAATGAGCATACCCCTACTCTGGTCTGTCCTGTTTCCTGATTTGTAGAAAAATGAAATATAGTAACACTAACAGCAATTACAATGATGATAATAATACATTATATTAACTTACTAAGCCTGAGAGTAGGCTGTTATTGATGAAAGCATTATCACTTGAATCTTGTTGAGTAACAGGCTCTTTATAAAACAGGGTGCCCCTTGTTCCCCTTTGTATTTCTGGCCCCTCACCCAGTGTCATGTATAGACTTTTAGCTGATTGAATGCTAGCTGGTTGAATACCATCTCATGGCACTTCCTCCTGATTGGATTGGAAGGAGACAGATCTTAAATTAAGAAATACTCCCAGGTGCTGGGGAGCACTGTGTAGGAAACCAAAGAGGGCTAGGAGGATTTGAACAGAATCTAGAGAAGGCCACTGAGTGTAGAGGACTCATGGACTGTGAGTTTGCTGCTGGAATTTGGCATCTTTGTTCCCTGCTACCATATTGGCCCTCCCCAGTGGGTCAATTATTAGGATCACACTTCAGGGCTTTAAAGGGGCTGGTGCTGGAGCAGACAGGGAGCCTGGGTGGCAGAGGAATGGATAGAATATATCTGTAGTTAAAAAATATTTCCCCTTATGATGTACATTCGTTTTTTTAAAAAAATTATTTATAAAAAAGAAACATTGACAAAACCATAGGATAAGAGGGGTACAGCTTCACACAGTTTCCACCACCAGAACTCCGTATAACAACCCCTCCCCTAAAAGCTGTCCTACTCTTTAACCCTCTGGGAGTATGGGCCCAAGATCATTGTGGGATGCAGAAGGTTGAAGGTATGGCTTCTGTAATTGCTTCCCCACTGAACATGGGTGTTGACAGGTCAATCTATACTCCCATCCTGTCTCTCTCTTTCCCTAGTGGGGAAGGGCTCTGGGGAAGCAGAGATCCAAGGCACGTTGGTGGGGTTGTCTGTCCAGGGAAGTCTGGTCGCATCCTGCTAGCATCCGGAACCTGGTGGCTAAAAAGAGAGTTAATATACAAAGCCAAACAAACTGTTGGACAGTTATGGACCTAAAGGCTGGAATAGTGCAGGTGAAGCATTGGTGGGGGGGGGGTCCTCCATTTTGTAGATAGCTAATAGGTATATTTTAGTTATATTTCAAAGGGACTGTAGCTATACTAGTTTTTGTTTGTTTGTTTGTTTTTTTGCCTGAGCCTGAAATCTGACTTGCAGGTGAATTCTAATTATTGTCTGGGGAAATGATATCATAGCTGGAAAAGGACCAGAAAGCTGGATCAGGGAAGAGAGTAACTTCCTAATATGGGAAAGGGGTATAAATATTACTGTAAACCCCATCAATTTGATGTGATCTGGAGCCCATAATTAGCTTAGGAGCCTGTGTGACCTCTATATCCCTCTAGATCTGAGCTCATATTCTGTGGTCATGAGTAGGAACATTCCATGCTGCCCCAATATGGACCCATCTTCCTCAGGTGTATCATAGAGTATGTTGTCCATCCTCCCTTCGGAGGATGGAACATTCTCTACCATTGTTGATCCAGGTTGAGGGCAAGGTCCTATGGGGACACACAAAGGGGGTTGTTTTGTTGATGATGTACATTCTTACACTTCCAGATCCTTGCAAGTGTAGCCCTCTCTACTTGGAATATTCTTTGCTACTTGCTGGGCTAGCATTGTGGGTGTTTCTTCCAGGGCATGTGCTCTCTGGGTTGGAGAGAACTAGACTGGAGCCAGCCTGGGCTGCTGCTTACTCAGCGATGCAGGAGAGGAACCAGGACCTCCTGGCCGAGTGGGAACGCAATGCAATGCCTTTATTGATCAGAGACAATGCATATATATATTTATAATATATATATTATAATTTAATATATATTAAATATATAATTAATATATTAAATATATTTATTAATATATATTATAATTTATAATATATATTATAATGTATATAATATATATTATAAATATTATATATATAAATATCTATATCATCTATATCTATACGTATACCTATATCTATACGTATACCTATACCTGTACCTGTACCTATACCTGTACCTATACCTATATCTATAAATATATATATATATATCCGGAAGTCACAACTGGGAAAAGGAAATGGCTAGGAGAGGGGTGGAGAAAAGTGAGTGAAGGTAGAAAGCTTCCATAGCAGCTGTTGCAAAGGTTCTAACCAGTGGGATTAACCAATACCCTGCAGGCAGGGTGGGTCTCAGGCAAAACAATGATTATGTAAGTTGACCACAGCATCAGCTATGGGGCAGGACAGGGGGGCTGCCTGACAGCTACTGAGAGCCCTCTCATCTTTTTCTCATCAAGTTAAATGTTCCCTTCTCAGACATAGAAAACTCTTTGTCTGCTGCATTCTAGAGGTTTGCTACAACACACCTTTCTCAATATTCCAGTTATTCTTTCTAAAACAAAAGCTGTTTATAGATCTTTCCCCATTATTTGAGAAATCAGTGAGAGGAGGGCTTGTTTGCCTTACATCATATCCCCTATAGTCTTTTTTTTCTTTCTTTCAATAGAAGATGCTTGTTTAAAATAAGAAAGAGATGGAAGACTTCTTAAAATTTATCTAAGCCTGACACAAAGGGCATGTTCAGTAAATAACTGGTGCTGGATTAGTGAATGAGGCTACGTATGAATGAATGATTACATCACACCACCTCAACATTTTTTGTCTACAGCTTCATTTTCAATTGTAATATCTATCCCATTAAATTTACAAAGGAAAAATAGTGTCCATTAAAATTTGGGCATCTAGGAGTCAGGTGGTTGCACACTTAGTTGAACACTTATTACCGTGTTCAAGGACCCAGGTTCAAGTCTCAGGTACCTAACTCCAGGGGCAAACTTTGTTAATGGTGATACAATGCTGCAGGTGTCTCTCTCTGTCTCTCCCCATTTCTACCTCCCCATTTCTCTGTGTGCTTTCAAATGTAAGAAAAATAAAATAAAAAATAAATAAAAAACACCCCAGGTTCATGATGAATGAAAAAGATCAGATTAGCCAGTGTTGTGGAAAGTTAGTTTCCAGACTATGCTTTCAGGTTCTGTATGTTTGGTTAATGTTGGGATGGAGCCAAAGTCTTTAAGAATGCAAACAGGGCTAACTACTAGGAATTCTTTCAAGGGAGGGGATGGAATGTGGAGTTCCAGGGTGGGAATTGTACCCCTCTTATCCTATAGTCTTATCAATGCTTCCATTTGATAAATAGAAATTTAAAAAAATGTCAACATTTCCCCCAGATGTAACTTTTAGAGACTTTAGGAGATTTCTTTCACTAATCAGACCATAATCTGTAACTGTAAATATTTGAGTTGATTGATGGAAATATTATTGAGATGAAAAGGGTAGTTTTCAATGTTGAGGCAGCCTAATTGACATATAGTAAGTAATTTGCACAGTGAAGGTCTTCTCTTTCATCTAATACAATGTCTGCCTGTCTGTCCATACATGCATTCCTCTACGCATCCACCCACCCACTTAGCTTACAATCTAAATAAGGACTTTAAAACAAACCTTTTCATCTTGTGTCCTTGTGGTCCATTTACAAGGAGCAGCTATAGTTAAAACATTTTACTTTATCATGTAATTTTTCTTGAAAGTTGTTGATTAATTAGGAGAATGTAATGGCATCAGCTGTACAATTCTTATTTGAATATCAATTTATTGCATAGTATGAGATGTCACGTTCATCAAAAAGGCATCAGATATGTTGACTGCATTAAAGTGGTTTCTCTTTCTATCACTCCATTATGTCAGACAGCACTGATTAGTTTAGACACATTATCAGACGCCCCAAATGCCAGTTCTCCTTTTTAAATATCATAACTGGCAGACTTACAAATGTTAGTGAAGGCACAAAGCTCAGTTCTTATTCAGTGTGTGCAGGTGTGACCTTGGATGAGTTGACACAGTCAAAAATATTAATGATTCCAATTCAATACATTTGAAGAATTTAGCCAGAGTCCTTAAACTGGGACATTGGAATGAACAACCATATCATTTGCTATATAAATATCAGGAATCGGATGCTTGTTTGTTATTTGCTGTTTGTCTAATTGGTCGCTTTTTGCCTGTAAAGAGAACACTGGGCTCATCCTAATTGATTAAGTATCTTGTTTTCCCATATTCTTTAATTTTGGATTCAAGGCTTGTATGCAATCCATTTGATGGTTTTATTTGCTTTTTTTCTGTAATGCAACTTTGCTGCCTAGGAATTGGTTTACTCTTTCATGTCTGAAGGCTCTGATAAATTGAGGAGCTTAGGCAGACAGCTCTTTTATCCAAGATCCCTTACTGAGCTGATGATACTGTTGAAACCTTCCTAGGCTTAAAAGAAAGAAAGGGAGGAAGAAAGAAAAAAAAAAAAAGGAAGAAAGAAGCTCAGAGAGGAATATGAAGCTTACAGGGAAGAAGAAACATGTTTTTTTTGTTTTTTGGGTTTTTTTTTGCAATGACCTTAAGAAAAATAATAAATTCACTCGAGCAGAAATCTGTGCTGAAACAAGAGAATGATAGTAGGCTGGTACTGTTTTGGCTGATGAAAGGATGGTGAATTGAAAAAATGATCAAAAGTGACATTGGAGGCCAGCTAAGAAACATCAAAGGAGACTGTACTGGCCATCAGTCATGGGATTCACCATGCACTGGGGAGAAGCCCCACAAATATTTGTAGAGTGATTGTGGGGATGCTGATGTAGGTGGTGTGGCAGTTGCAGTGATAACACTCCCTGGGTTCCTCTTCTTCTTGCTTCTCTGCCTTTTTCTTGACTTTACTTTGATCTTGCTGTTGTTCCTTCACATAGATAGAACTGTGTCATCTCTTTCTAAAGACTAGAAAGACTCATGATATCATAATGTGTCCTTAATGGAAGTTGACATTTATTCATATTTTCCTTTTTGTTTAAAAGAAGACTATGATAAAATAGGGGGAGATAAATGGGGTGAAGAGGCCTGTCTTTATTAATAAGTGAGCTGTGATTTTTATTGTTGTCAAAGGGTAGCTACTACATCTGATTACTTCTATTTTTAGATTGCCAGTTAATTAGAAGTCTAACTAATTACAGTACCAAGTTATTGGCATCTTTTTCCAAGAATATTTTTTCATGCAGTCTTTTGCATGTTTTAGTCACACATATCCACTTAAGACTTTTACTTACAAATGTGACATGAATTTGGCAAAACACAGTGTATTCTTTGAGATTAATCTATAATTTTAAGATCCTCATCAACTGAATGATCTGAGCAGCTTGCAAAAAGCCTGCACCTTCCTTCTTTCTGGAGGAATACAGTAGCACCTGGGGAATTCACTGTGTTCTTGGATGAAAGGGGTTGTGGTAGGGATAAAGCAAAAAAAAAGTCATGTGTGAGTTGACATCATATTTTGTTTTATTTCCTGGTTGCTTTGAGTCATTCATTAGAGGTTTCAACAATGCATTTGGTCTTTCTTATGCCTAGAGATATGTCAGTATAAGAAGACAAAGTTACTATCCAATGCTTTTTTTGTGTGTGTTGACTTCTGGTGGCTTTGAGAGTGTGGTACTTATAGCTCACCTACGTGTTAGTGAAAAGTGGTCCAATCACTCTTGTACAGGCACGGTTCTTTAGAAAGTGGTGTTGTTGTTCCTTCTAAATTCTCCCCTATATTTTCCACCTGAGTAAATTATTCTGATCTCACTGCTACCTGCTGATTTTACTTCCTAGACTGACTGCATCTCTCCTTTGCTTCTACTACCATCTTAATTCGCTCTGCAGTGCCACCTCTTCCTTATTTTGAGTAGGTGAGAATCAGTTTCACCTAGTGTAGAGCTGGATGCTGTCTGGAGGCTGACTTCTGGGCTTTGAACTCTGCATCAGCCATCTGTATTGCACTTGTGTACATGTACCAGTATATCCTCATTAACCATCTTCTTCTGTTCCCATCAGACTTGATGGGAACAGTTTGCTACTTCTTAGGAAGCTCTTTTGGTTATAATTTACACTGAGGCAACCTGAGCTGTGAGTCCAGATCTTAACTTGAGAGGAGCTCAGAAGATTCAATGGAAATGCCTCAGTCTTAGAGACTATGGAGTTTGTTGGATTTTGATCAGGTATGGTTTGATTCCTTGTTCATTTCACTCATCAAAGATGATTGAAAAATATGTTCATAGTTTTCTGTTTAGAAGCTATGGCTATGTCTGCTGTCAGTATAGAATAATTTCATTTCTCAAACAATTCTTTTTTTTTTTTTTTTTTTTTTTGCTTTGCTTCCAGGGTTATTTCTAGGGCTCAGTGTCTGCTCTATGGATCTACTGTTCTGGTGACCATTTTTTTTTTTTCCATTTTATTAGATGACTAGGAAACAGAGAAATTGAGAGGGGAAGGGAAGATAGAAAGGAAGAAAAAGGGAGAAAGACACCTGTAGATTTGCTTCCCTGCTTGTGAAGCGACCCCCCTGCAGGTGGAGAGCTGATGGCTCAAACCAGGATCCTTGCATGGGTCCTTGCACATTTAATATTATGCAGGCTTATCCTGTTGCGCCACTGCCCAGCACCCTCTCAAGCAGCTTTTATTTGAAAATTCCCCTGCCTCAAATGTGCTATAAGGTAGTATTCAGATCACTGAGAGTTTTTAAGGTAGTCCAGTTCTTTGAAAAATGAAAACTGCGGTGGTGTTGCTTATTAGTAATTATTTTGTTCAGTGTGATAAAATTTTTTTTGACAAATTGAAAACTTTAAACATATGCATTATGATAGAGCCTCTTCAATGTAATATGGTACTGTTATCATTTCTTCTCCATAATAAATAAGATTATTTTAAAGAAGAATTTTCCATCCTTAATTAAATACACTAATGCCTAAAAGGAAGGAGAATGGAACAGAATTCATCCTTTATCCTTTAATAAGAAATTTTGAATATAGTGCATTAAATACTGTTCTTGACTAATGAATGAATATTGACTTTGGGGGAAAAGAAAGATGAAGGAGTGAAGAAATTAGAAAGTTTCAAATTCACCCCATCTTGTGTTACAGATTAATTAACTTTCTGAATGTTGTTATTCTTTGTTATCTGCTGTTTGGGACATAATGTGATATCTTACATCACAGACACAAAATCAAATCTCAGTGATTTTTTAGATGCTTGAGGTGGAGAGGTCTAGAAAACTGAGGACAAAATAAGATCTTTATCTAGGTTTCAGAATGACCATCTTATTGTCACTCATATTTACATTTTTCATGAATTGCCAGATGCTTCTGATAATTCTTTTTTTTCTGATTCAAGTAGATTAATTTCATTGTGTATTTTTATATACTGAATTGCCAAGCCTTTAGGAGGATTCCAATCACCCTACAGTGAATGGAAATATCAGGGAAGTGAAAACAACATTAGCTGTATTATTTAAGAGTTTATTATTAGCATGCATTAATAGGTATTTAATAAATTGAAAGCACAGTGTTTATATGAGGCTTACAGCTCAGCTTATTTGGCTTGTTTAGGGAAGAAAATGCATTTTAAGTGCTTTAATCTTGCTTCACCTTTACTATAACAAAGCAGTTTTTGTGGAAATAAATGCATTTGGACCATCATTTTTTGTTGACTTTTCTAGAATTGTAGGTTAGAAAAAACTGTCTTACTGAAAATGTGTTTGCTTCTCTGCTTACACCTTCTAAACTTGGTTTTGATATTATTTGAACAATAGTAGATATACCTCCTTACCTTAGGCCAGTTAGGAGTAAAAACATTCATTCTCAATTTTTGTTTCATTCTGGTGCCTTTAGAACTGGATTAAAAGTCTCCTGGTTGCTTTGAGTTCTAAGATAGTAGACACTGTCATTGGCCCTTGATATTCTCTGTATGCTATAAACCAAGTAATCCGATTTAGCTTGTACTTGTGTCAAAGTTCCCAGAGAGTTTAGTAATAGAAATAAAAAGGCAATATATGTCATTGTAATAACCAGCATTATCCTAAAAATAATTTGAAAATGAAAATTTTAGCTCCTTGTGCCATGGTCATGACGTTAAAGAGTCCCTGGCTTCCTCTCTGTCATGATTTCAGCTATTACAAGTCAGGGTGAATTTACCAAGGTCATGTCTATACCAACATTTTAATTACCTGGCTTTGTTGATGGCTCATTGAAATTGCTTTCTTCTGGCAGATTGAGATGCTGCAAATTTATAGTAAAGATAGCTTTCCAGCATCCAAAGAATTCTTGATGTGCACTTTTATAGAAAGATTTTGCCTTTTGTCATCAGGATTCTTCTACACAGTGATTTCCCACCCTATTTTATAATTTTTCTTTTTTATAAAGGTGAGGGAAGGAGAGGGAGATGTAGGGAAACTGTGAGGATATGGTTGTGCCTGATAGAACCTCCCATTGAAAGATGGGTGCCTGAGGAACACAGTCTTCCTGTCAGCCTCTCTCTACCAGAGATTGAACATGGGAGAGAACGGCCTTCAGGTTCAGCTTAACCTGTCAGACTCTCTGCCTCACAGGGACTCTGCATTCCCTGACACAATAGCCTACTCCCTTATTATCTACATAATCATAGTTTTGCCTGAAATTCCCCTCCCTACTTCCCCACCCATTCCATTCCTTTGATCATCTCTGATCTATCTTCTTTCTACCCTCAGGCTCCTCCTCTGGCTGCTGGTTACTGATAATCTCTCTTCCTCATTCCTGTTCCTGTTCTTTAACCTATTAAACCTCTTCCTCAACAATTACTGGAAAAGTCCTAACTCTCTCTAGACCCTTTGCCTCCCTACAATATATGGTATACACATGTCACTTCCTCCTACAACCCCTTATAAGCCCTACCTTGCTGTTCAATAAACTGATTGTCCATCAAACATTCCCCTGGTGATCTCTTGTTGTGTCTCTAGCTACGAACACTGAGAAAGACCCAGTCAACTCACTCCTGCTGCCTTGGAACATTCTCCTAGGCCTCTGCACCTGGTGCGCAATAGGGCAGGTACACCAGGAGTCTGTGCCCAAGAGAGGCCTCCCCAATAGAAATACGGCAGGGTGATATACATGAAAGTGAGGGAGAGGCAGAAGGTGAGAGACAGTGATATGCAGCTCTCCACTATTTCTGAATCTTCTGTCTTGCAGATGGGAAACTGGGGCTTGAACTTTGGTCTTTGTACATAGTAATGTGTGTGCTCTACAGGGTGAGCTACCTCCTGGTCCCAGAAGACTTTTAAAAAAATATTTAAAATACATATTATGCTTTATGGAAGGAGTGTGTGTGTGTGTGTGTGTGTGTGTGTGTGTGTGTGTGTGTGTGTGTAAAGGCTTCAGTGGTTTATACTATTATAACGTATGCTCTAAATCAGGGTTCCTCAGTTCAGACAACCTCAGCTGTGGGAGGTTGGTCTGTGGGTGGTTCAGGCATCCCTTGTCTTTACTCTATAGATATGTGTCATATGTTCCATCAGTAATGTGTCCAGTGAGTCAGGAGACCCCCCAGATGAAGAGCCAAGACTAAAAATAATAATTTGATTCACATTTTATTTTCCTATTTTGTTCCAGTTTTGTTATCTTTTGATGTGTTTTGTGACATAGTCAGGTTCTCTGTAGTTTTTCCTTAAGAAATCATTCTGTCTCTGACGTTTTACTGTTTGTCCTATGGTTTAGATTCCCATGTGTTATTTAGACTGACTTGATTATAATTCTGTGACACAGAATAAATTTATTGGATAGAATGTTTCAGATATTAGGAACAGAACAGTGTCTTTGCAAGTTCAGTGATACTGCCTTCTGTACTGTTTAATCTCTCATTAATCTACCATCACCAACATTGAATTTCTATAAGTTTATAGATGTGTGTATAGACTTGAATGGTGTGTGTGTGTGTGTATATATACACTTAGGTGGTCTGTGTGTGCATGTGTTTATAAACATATTGGGTGGACCAATTTTTAAAAATATTTATTCCTTTTTGTTGCCCTTGTTTTATTGTTGTAGTTATTATTGTTGTTATTGATGTTGTTGTAAATAAAATGCCATATGGAGTCTCAATTTCTTTAGCAATTGGGTTTCCAATTTTCAGGTCTTAGGTGGTTTTGTTGGGGTATGTGTGTGTGTTGTGCTTTATTTGTAGGTCTTCCTCTAAATCCATAGTTTTTATGTAGAAACTATAGTTCTACCAATACTTTTAAGGGCTACATAGAATTAGAATTCAGAGCCCTATAGTCATCTTCCCCTAATATTTCTCCCCCTCTGGGAGTATGAACCAAAATTCAGAAGGTGGGAGTTCTGGCTTCTGTAATTGCTTCTCCAGTGAACATAGGCTTTTTGGCAGGTCAATTCACACTCAGCCTGTTTCTGTCTTTTCTATTGCTGCAGAGCTCTGGAGTGGTGAGATTCCAGGACACATTGGTGAGGTCATATATGACCTCCTTTTAATAAGGTTACCTGTCATGGGCTGGGAAGACAGCAAATGACAAGGCAAAAGACTTTGGTACATTATGCTCTGAGTTCTCAGGCTCAATCCCCAGCATCACCATAAGCCATAGTTGACAATGCTCTGGTTTATATCTTTGTATCTTTCTCTCTGTTGCTCTTTCTATCATTAAAATAAATAAGAAATAAGGACATCTGCCATATTGAACTAAGGACTCATTTTACTCATTTTACTCTGGACTTCATCTTTTAAGAATTGTTTTATTTATTACATATATGAAATAGAGGGTTTCATTTGAGGCAGATAGAAAGAGAAAAGAAACTCAGGTGCACCGCTTAAATACATGTTTCTGGGAATTGAACTTGGAACCGCGTGTATGACAGCTCATTGATCTTCTAATAGAGTGATATTATTAATTAATTATATTTACAGTGATGATCCTTATAAAATTGTTCACATTTTGATCAACTATGCATTATAATTTCAGTATATTTTACAAGTTGGGGAGAAATTATAGGAGGAAGATGAACAAAGAGTTCTGACCTCCAATTCCATCAGGAACCAGAAAGAGAGGAGGAAAAAGGGAGGGCCATTGGGATGTAATATTAGGTGTACCTGAGACTTGAAAAGGAAGAGAAGATAGAATAAAAAAATAATGCCAAATATAGACATGTGGTTGTAAAAATAAGAGTTGACCCATATCTACAACCTTGTTAGAACTGCTGTAGCTTACAATGGAAGGATTAGGGGGATCCAGAACTCTGGTGGTGGGAACAGTGCAGAGTAGTACCCCTGTTATCTTTTAATTTTGTAAATCAATATTAAATAACTAAAAAAAAGTAGTCTACAAGACAGGAAACATAGATTCTAGTGATAGGTATCAACATCTGTCTCTACTGTAAATGTTTAGGTGGTTGTCACGGCACAGATGGATGCTGATCATACTGTCCACTCAGCACTGGCCCTGAGAAATCAGGGTTTTCCCCCCCAAAATGTCAGATCACCATGTCTTTGGCTGCTGAGACCTAGATGCATAGCTTCTCCCCCAAATGTAATGCCCTTATGATGGAACATGAGGAGGGAGACAGAATAATTTCTTTAAAATGCTGAAATTTTACTCAAAGCCTTTCAGTATTTTTTTTTTTAAAGATTTTATTTATTAATGAGAAAGATAGGAGGGAGAGAAAGAACCAGACATCACAATTCTGGTACATGTGCTGCTGGGGATTGAACTCAGGGCCTTGTTCTTGAGAGCCTAGTGCCTTAGCCACTGCGCTACCTCCCAGACCACTCAGTATTTTTTTCATGGGACAGACCAGTTGTCTTTCTCTCTGACTCCCCATTTGTGACTGTAGAAGAGAAACTTCACACCAATTAGTAGAAAAACAAAGATGTGACATTTTCTAAGAAATTCCATCACTCAATGTACATTGTAGACCAATTACCATTTAATAGAATTTACTTTAGAAGGTTACTTGAAAACTTCAAATGGTTATTTCCTGCTTTTAACTGACAATACTGACATTTAATCTTTTTTCACCTACTGGTGCATTTCATCATTTTGGACAGATTTTATCCTATATCCATCATGATTTTTACTGTGAAACCAAGTCAAACCCCAATTTGTGTTAGGAATGTGCATCCTGCTTACATGATGATTTTCAGTGAAAGACCAAGTCAAGCCCCAACTTATATTTGATTAAAATATTCTTTATAGTTTCTTTTTCATAAAAACTTTTTTTTAGTGGTTACAGTTTGCCATTGCACAGCCTTTCAGAGCTGTTGAAGCTCAATGCCTAACCAGGAAAGATGAAATTAATCAGAGAGGTTTGCAAGTACATAAGATACTGAATTGAAGTTGTATCTTTGAAAGAGTCATCTCCCCTCCCCACTTTTAGGCTGCTGAAATCTTCCTTCACTAAATGTTTGGAAAGTATTTTTGATGAAATGCAAGCATCATGGGAAACAGTTTCCCCTGTATTTGGCTTTACTTACTTGGAGCCTCTCAAGAGATGCACTTAAGATTTTCAAGATTTCTGCATTAGATATTTTTAAAGAGTAAAATAAAATCCAGGGTATATATCTTTTGAAGTGGAAAGTCTGAAACAAAAACAGTTTGATAACTGTCACAGACAAAGCAACAAGAGCCCTGAAGTATAATTCAAGGTTTTTATAAGCTCCAAGCTGCAGGTTACTGTCTGGCAAGTGAAAAATGAGTTCTGAGACTTAGAAGTGGTTTGATTTGAAATCTTAAATAGAGAAGTAAAGCAAAGACTGAATGTGTAAAGCAGTTAATATACGTGTGCAATCCTCAATGCAAAAAAATCTGTTGGTAGATACATAATGTTTATCATTTATTCACCCAACAAATATCCAGTACTGTAATGGGCCAAACTTAGTCCTTGTTCCTATGACTTTCAGTATAGTTGTCCAGTGAAAACTAATCTCTCTCTCTCCCTCTCTTTCTCTCTCTGACACACACACACACACACACACACACACACACACACACACACCTTCTTCACTGCTCTGAGTTGACTTTTTCAGATACATAAAGATAGAGAGAGGGAGAATGGAAAAGATACCACAGCATCAGAGCTTCATTTAGTGAGGTGGGGCATGGGCTAGACCTGAGTCTCAGAAACCTGAGTCTCATGACAAAGCAGACACACTATCCAGTGGGCTGTCTCACCAGCCCATGCTATATAGTTTGATTGAGTATGATGCTGACTAGTGCAGGAATATGCACCAGAAGGGAAAAGTTTAGTTTAGGGACCAAAGATGGCCTTCCTGAAGAAATGTTGTTTCAGTATATTATAACTGCATTATATTTTCATCTTATTTAGTTTGGGGTTGATTTGTAGGTCTCTATTTTCTCTTCCTGTGACTCTCTAGGCCTCATGGAGGTCACAAGTCCTCTTCACGGTCTACAAGGTTTGCTTTAACTCCATGGGAAAAAGACCTGAGAACCAGAAACGTTTACAGTAGGTGGAGGTAATCTTGTTTAATTTCTTAGATTCAATCCAAAGCTTCCTTCTCACTTTGGGATATCTTCTGATCGTTGTCCATCCATTGAACAGAGTTCCTTCTAGGTTCTCACAGATTTCAGGGGTTCTTTTATGGCACACCCTATAGTATTGGACCAAATAATTAAATAACCAGAAACCATCAGTAATGACAATGGCTGACACACAAAGAATGTTTTCTCTATACCAGTTGCTGTGCTTTGTTCACAGAAGAGTCCTTACCTGTATCTACTTTATGCTCTCTCCCAGCCCTTCTTAAGAGAAGGAGACAGAGAAAAATAAAATCATAAACATTGTGTGTGTTGGGGAGGGGGGAGGGAGTTGCCTGCAATTCTCCTCTGTGAACCTTTGTTTTCAAGAGACCTGTCTTGGAACATAGCACAATTTTTGCCACTTGCCTAGTTTAACATTTTTCCTATGTATCTATACCTATAAACTTAGTGGTTTGACAGATATAGAGGGTATTTTGAAAGTTTTTAGTTTATTTTCAAAATGCTAATTAATAAATTTAATGAGAGACTGGCCAGAGCTGCACTCTGGGATATTCAGTGGTAGGGACTGAACCATGCAATCCTTGAGTTCACCTGCCAAGCCACCTCCCCACTACAAACTTTCAGTTTATTCACTAACATTTTTTTTCCCATCTGGATTATCACTAGGACTTTGTGACTGTAAAATGACTCCACTGATCCCAACTACCATTTTTATTATTTATTTTTTAATAGAGGGTGAGAGAGGTAAATAGAGAGGAAGAAAGAGACAGAGATAAGGGGAGACACCCACAGCATTATTCCACCACTCATGAAGCTTCCTCTCTGCAGGTGGGAGTAAGGGCTTTAACTGAGGTCCTTTTGTATTGTAACTTGGATGCTCTACTGCATGCGTCATCACCTGGGCCCATATTAATTACCTATTGAATGTAGTTCTTGATGTTCATACTTGATCTCTTCCCCTTATTTTAGTTCATTCTTCCTGTCATGATAGAAGGGAGAGACATGGTGCTCTCTCTTTTTCAGTGACAGGGGGAATGTAGCTGGAGTTAGATAACTTACTTATGTACCCCATAACTGGCTAATAGAGATGTGCACCGCATGGATCCCCAACATGTCTCATGAGATTTTGTCCTCTTGCTGTGTGCATTTTATTGAGAAGCCCTGAGATTTTTTGGCTAGAACCCAACTGATACTTGCTTTTCAGATTGACCAACATAGAAAATCCATAGGGGAACAACCCATTGCTTCTATTTTAGAATCTTACCAGGGAAGCAGTTGAGGCAAACCTTTGAAATGACCTTGGGGAGATCTGAACATTCCTTGGTGTGGATGGGTGGGATTCTCTGGTTGAGTGAAGGGGCTCAGTGCCAGCTGATATCAAAACCAGCAAATTATAGTAATGCTGAGCTGGACACAGCCTCACAGGACAGGAGATTCTGTCCAGAGCTGTAAGTCCTGGACAGCCACCTGGCAGTAGCTGAAGGCAGCAGATCCTCATAATGCCTTCTTTTTTGCCTCTCTCCAAAAGTTTTTGCGATTGAATTAAATTTGCTTCCTCCACAGTGTATATCGGTTTTTAAATGACTTCCTAGTGGGTTTCCTTCATGATCTTCAACCACAATTCAGAAACTCTCAGGGTAAAATGAGGGATTCAATCTGATGAGAAAACAAGGTATTATTTTCTTACCTCTAAGTTTAACTGGAAGATGCTGTGATCTGACCAATCACAGCCTACTTTCCCAAATGCTTCTGCTTTCCCTGCTGAGATGGTCTAAGTCAATTACTTTCCTCTCCCTGAGGCCTTGTTAGTCTTCATTCCCTGAACAAAAGAATTCATACTCTCCTCCAGCAAAATTTCCAGGCTTCTTGAGGAGATCGAATTCTCTGTAGCTAGCTACTGAAATGCACTCTTCATAGGGGATGTGTAGCTGAGGGACAACAGTTTCTATAAAGGGATGTAAAATCGCATTCAGAGAACTACCCTTATGCTCTTCAGTTCTCATGATCAAAATCAGCAAGGTTTTAATAGCTGTTCATTTATTTATTCTTTCATCTGGCTATTTGACATATATATATTGAATCCCCACTACACATCAGGCACATGGTGGAAAATGTCAATTAAAGACTTGTTCTCCTTGAAATTGCCCTTACAGGTTTTGTGTGTATGTGTGTAGGGGTGGAGGTCATACAGAAGCCTAGTGTCAAAGATGTTTGTTAGATATGCAAAAGAGGATGTGCAGATAGGAAACAAGGGCACAGGTACTGTGTGGGTAGGCATATGAGAGTGTGAGGTGCTGACTCATGGAAACTTTACACAGGTCCCATAGAAAGTGTCACTTGTGATAGCTGACTGAATTAATTGAGGACTCTCTGGAAAAAAGTATCCAAGGATGAGAACAGTCAGTGCATAACTGCTGGTGTGTCAGAGGAGCTCTTGGGGAGGACTTGGCTCTGCTCTGAACTAGTTCCCAAGCCACAGTAATTCAGTGTGTAGTGTGGAGACAGAATCTCAGCCATTTTGTCACTTATGTCTCTGCTGCTATGTTGATGGAGGGTTGCAGGGTAACCAAGGAGGAGGAAAGAGACTATTTTTTGGGGGGGGGGGGTTAAATAAGCCAGGCAAGGCATAGTGTTGGCTTTATCAGTGAAATGAAAACTTGGCTTCTTAACTTAGTTGTTGAAGCGAGTTAAGGTATTTCTTTTTGAGTTGAATGAAAATGTTTTTAGAATTTACCATGGGAGTCTTGACAATTGCAGTTGTAAAAATGGAAATTGTATGCATATTTAACTGCATAAAACACAATTAGGCACTAAAACTCAGATCAGTGTTGGAATTTTAGAGCTTCTTCTTAAATAGGTATTTGAACTTTATTAGATGAGCTTCAAGGACAACTGCATGTATATAGGCATGTGTACACCCCCACACACACACAACACTTAAGAATGTATATTCTGGCACAAATTAAACTCAAATGCTTGTTACAAACTTTCTGAGCAACCACTACATACCAGAGTGCTGGGTGTTTTACATAAGGGGACACATTAAACCTTCAGAACAACTCTGAAACAAGTATTTTCACACTTGTTAACTTTCAGAAACCCTTTAAAGTTTTCAAAATACTTTATATATATTTACAAAGCTTTTTCTTCTATTGGTATCTACTGTATTGTCAAAACTACTTAAAGTTAATCTATTAAGACAATCCACCATATCTGAATATATATATCTGCATATATTGTTGTTAAAATTCGGAGGCTCTTGCTGGCCGGGCTAGCTTCACGGCGGGTAAGAGAGACACGGAGACAACGGCTGGGCAGGGAAGCTGTATTTCTTTATTCAGGAACAACGATTCATAAACTAAGACAAACTAATCACCAAACAGAACTCTGCTGTCTCTTTGCGGCGACGCAAGCACTCTCTCTTACTCTGGAACTCAAGAACTCTCTCAAACTCTTCCACTGTGGAACTCTCTCTTCCTCTGTAACTCTGAAACTCTTGAACTCAGGAACTCTCCGACTCAGGAACCCTCTCCCTTACTCTCGAACTCTCGTACTCGGGAACCCCCTGAAACTCTGGCACTCTGGAACTCAGGAACCCTCTCCCGGGGTTCCTTGGGGCGGGGCCAAGCGGGCCCGCGAAATTAACTGGACTGATCCAATTCTCTTGGCGGGGGAGGGCTAAAACAAACCAATGTAAAGCATACGACAATATATATTTTTATTATTTATTTATAAAAAGGGAACACTGACAAAACCATAGGATAAGAGGGGTAAACTCCACACAGTTCCCACCACCAGAACTCCACATCCCATCTTCTCCCTTGATATCTTTCCTATTCTTTAACTCTCTGGGAGTATGGACCCCAAGGTCATTGTGGGATGCAGAAGATGGAAGGTCTGGTTTCTGTAATAGCTTCCCCGCTGAACATGGGTGTTGACAGGTTGATCCATACTCCCAGGATGCCTCTCTCTTTCCCTAGTGAGGCAGGGTTCTGGGGAATCAGAGCTCCAGGACACATTGGTGGCGTCGTCTGTTTGGGGAAGTATGGCTGGCATCATGCTAGCATCTGGAACCTGGTGGCTGAGAAGAGAGTTAACATATAAAGCCAAACAAGTTGTTGACTAATCATGAGCCTAAAGGCTGGAGTAGTGCAGATGAAGAGTTGGGGAAGTCTCCATTCTGTAGATAGTTAGTAGGCATATTTTAATTATATTCCAAAGGGCCTGTTGCTATACTATTTTTTATAGAAATTTTTTTAGTTTTTTACTTTTTTATTGGGAAGTTAATGATTTATAGTAAACAGCAAATACAGTTCTTAGTACATTTGTAAAATTTCTCAGTTTTCTGTAAAACTCTAACCCCCTACCTAGGTCCTACTCTACCATTATGCCCCAAGACCTGAATCCCCCCCCCCCCAGTCCTTTTCTTTGATGCAATACATCAAACCTCAGCCAAGCTTTGATTTGTGATTCCCCTTCTGTTCTTATTGCAAAAATTTTAAATTCAGGAAGAACAGCACTGATTCATACTTTTGCTAGTATTTTAAGTATCTGGCTTATTGGAAGACACCTATCAATATATTCAGTCTATGATAACTTAATTTGTTGTGGTTGATATATAATCTGGCAGCACACAGATATATAACATAAAAGAGTATTTTAATAACCTTTAGAAATAATTATGGATGTGACATTTTGGTGTTAAACTGAAACACAAGTGGATGTATTCAGGAAATTTGTCTTAACATTATACATTGGTTGTTTTAGGAAATTTGGGCTCGACTGGATGATGGCACACCTGGTTAAGCACACGTTACAGTGTGCTAGGAACCAGGTACAGGCCCCTCATCCCCACCTGCAAGAGGAAAGCTTTGCTGCAGGTGTCTCTGTGTCTGTTTTCATCTCTATCCCTGCCTTCCCACTCAATTTCTGAAGTCTCTATCCAATAAATAAATAAAGTTAGTACAAAATTAAAAAAATAAGAAAAGATGAGCTCTCAGGATTATACAGACTTTCAAATATTGACACATTTAAAATATGAAAATGACTGTCATCACCAATATCATCAGATTTTGGAATTAGCAATAGGTATAGGTATGACTCTGAAAGAAAGGGAAAGCAGGACTATAGAAAAAAAGGGATATATATAACTATAGAAATAGTAGTCAGATCATATCTGTGACCTTGGGAGAATTACTGCTGTTTCCAATGGAGGGAATGGGGAACCAGAACTCTAGTGGTGGGGACAGTGTAAAATTATACCCCAGTCTCCTAATATAAATATTAAGTCACTAATAAAAATGAAAAAAGAAAAGAAAAGCCTTTCTATACTGGGAAGATGTCAAGCTCATAGAAACGGATGCAAGTTTTCCAAAATTCTAGTTTTCACTTGAACCATAAATTTTATTGTGGGTTATGAATGTTGTCAATTGATTTTTCTTGAATTGACAGGCTTGCTTCTTTTGTTTATAAGATAATAGCTCTTTTGTATCCAAGTTCCAGTAAATGTGGGTGACCTGGGCTTTTAACTCAAATAAAATTATGCTCCACAAAAGTGTCTGCTACCATTAATATGGAATAATCAATGTGGAGAAACAGGAGTGATGGAAGAGATAAAATAATGTTATAATAATGGCAACAGCAGCAGCTGTAGTCATCATTGTAACTGTAATGATAATAACAGTGATAATGGTAGACATTCTTAGACCTTCTTATATGTGGGTTTGACATACCACAAGCTATTGAACTCTCAGAACAGTTTCATGAGTAAGGACAGATTTAAATACTGGGTTTGGAAGTGAAGAAACATGGTTTAAAATTTTCAATAATATAGGCCTAGTTTCACACCACTAAGAAGTTAGTTGAACCAGGTTTGGATTCCTGATCTTTCTTATTAATTAATTAATTAATTAATTAATTTACCACCAGGGTTATTGCTGGAGCTCATTTCCTGCAAGATGAATCCACTACTCCTGGTGGCTATTCCCCCCGCCCCCTTTCTCTCTCTCCAATCTCTCTCTCTCTCTCTCCCTCTTTATTTCTTTCCTTCTTTTCTTTTGTTTCCCTCTTTCAGAGGACAGATAGAGAAAGAGAAACACTGCAGAGCCACTTCATTGAAGTTTGTGAAGCTTTCCTGCTGTAGGTGGGGAGCAGGAACTTAACTGGATGAGCTACTGTTCAGCTTCTAAATCCTGATATTTTTTATATGCATATTTATTTATTTTTATATTTTTTATTTATTTAAGAAAGCAGACATTAACAAGACCCTAAGATAAGAGGGGTACAGCTCCACACAGTTCCCGCCACCCGATCTCCATATCCCATCCTCTCCCCTAATAGCCTTCCCATTCTCTATCCCTCTGGGAGTCTGGACCCAGGGTCTTGTGGGTTGCAGAAGGTGGAAGGTATGGTTTCTGTAATTGTTTCGCCGATGAACATAGGTGTTGACTGGTTGATCCATACTCACAGTCTGCCTCTCTCTTTCCCTAGTAGGGTGGGTCTCTGGGGAAGCAGAGCTCCAGGACACATTGGTGGGTCCTCAGTCCAGGGAAGTCTGGTTGGCATCATGCTGTCATCCGGAACCTGGTGGCTGAAAAGAGAGTTAACATACAAAGCCAAACAAATTGTTGAACAATTATGGACCTAAAGACTGGGATAATGCAGATGAAGTGTTGGGGGGTATTCCCTGTATGCTCTTGTGTACTTCTGCTTTCAGGTATATATTTCTCCCCTAGTTTATGGGCACGGGTGAACCTATGCTCTATCTTAGGGGACGTGGACTATATCTAGGTTTGGGGACTTTACTAAGGAGTGGAACACCTGAAATGAAATTAGAGAATACTAAGAAAGGAAAGGTCTTACCTGAGTGATGAAGCTGAAGGGTTGTCATTCCACACCTGAAATCTCTGGACACAGTCTGAAGTGAAGCATACTGGGGTGGCACTCGTTGTGTTGATTACGTTGCAATCCACAGATGGCAATATTATTTGATTTGAATTGAGAGAAGCATGCAGGAAAATGGGCCCCACCCTAAGGTTCCAGGAATGGAGGAAATATAGGCTCTGTAGGGGAAATGTGAGGTTCCTGCTATCTTAGGGTTCAAGAAGACAATGGATAGTTATTGTTATCTCATTAATTGGTGATGGGGTTAACTTTGGAAAGTCCCTTTGTTAGGGTTTGGGGTATAATACCCAGCATCTTGTATATAGCTGTGCTACCGGTTGCTTCTGTTCTCCCTGGTCTAGGCTTTTGAGAAAGTCAACATATCAAAGATCAGCATATGTATTAAAAAGACTCAGTCTGTGGTTTAAAAGTTCTAGACATATGATCAATTTTCCCCTCTCATATTAATTAAATGTGGTTTATATGACTACACTTTAATAGGAGTGTACATAAACACCATTCCCACCACCAAAAGACTGTGTCCCATCCCACCCCCCACCCCTGCACCCCCCTTGCCGCCCTGGGAATCCGAATGTCTACCCTCCCCCTCACAACAGGGTTTTTACTTTGGTGTCCTATTCTCTATTTAATCAGATCCTGTTTTAGTTTCCCTTTCTGTTCTTCTTTCTCAACTTCTGTTGATGAGTGGGATCATCTCATACTCATCTTTATCTTTCTGACTTAGCTTACTTAACATAATTCTTTCTAGCTCTGTCCAAGATGGGTCAGATAAGGTGGGTTCATTGTTCTTAATAGCTGCATAGTATTCCATTGTATGTATATACTATAGCTTTTTCAGCCACTCATCTGCTTTCGGGCACATGGCAGGTTTTAGCTATTGTGAATTGTGCTGCTACGAACATAGGTGTACACATATCTTTTTGATTGGGCATTATGAAATCCTTGGGGTATATCCCCAGGAGAGAAATTACTGGGTCATATGGAAGGTCTATGTCTAGCCTTGTGAGAGTTCTCCAGACTGCTCTCCAGAGAGGCTGGACCAATTTACATTCCCACAGAATGGGTTCCTCTGTCCCCACAGCCTCTCCAACATTTATTGCTGCTGTCCTTTTTGATGTATGTCATTCTCACAGGAGTGAGGTGGTATCTCAATGCTGTCTTTATTTGCATTTCTTTGACAATCAGCGACCTGGAGCAGTTTTTCATATGTTTGTTAGCCTTTTGGATCTCCTCTGAAGTGAACGTCTTCTTCATATCCTCTGCCATTTTTTGGATGGGGTCATTTGCTTTTTTGTTGCTAAGTTTGCTGAGCTCTTTGTACATTTTGGTGATTAGTCTCTTGTCTGATGTTTGGCATGTGAAGATCTTCTCCCATTCTGTGAGGGGTCTCTGTTTGTGTGACAGTTTCTTTGGCTGTGCAGAAGCTTTTCAATGTGACGTAGTCCTATTGGTTTGTTTTGCTTTAGTCTTCCTTGCAATTGGGTTTGTTTCATCAAAGATGCCCTTGAGGTTTAGGTAGGAAAGTGTTCCACCAATGTTTTCCTCTAGGTATTTGATAATTTCCAGACTAACATACAGGTCCATTTGGAGTTGATTTTTGTTTCTGGTGAGATAAGGTGGTTCAATTTCATTCTTCTGCATATTACAACCCAGTTTTCCCAGTACCATTTATTAAAGAGAGCCTCCTTCTTCCATTTAATACTTTGGGCCCCCTTTCCAAAGATTAGATGCTCATAGGTGTGCGGGTTTAGATCTGGGCCTTCAATTCTGTTCCACTGGTCTGTTTGCCTATTTCTGTTTCACTATCAGGCTGTTTTGATGGTGATGGCCTTATAATATAGTTTGAGATCTGGGAGTGTGATGCTTTTATTTCTGTTTCTTTTCCTCAAGATGGTTTTGGCAATTCTAGGTGTTTTCTGGTTGCAGATAAATGATTGTAGTCTTTATTCTATTTTCTTAATGAAGCCTGATGGAACTTTGATGGGTATCCCATTAAATTTGTATATGGCTCTTGGGATAATATTCATTGTGATGATATTTATTCTTCTGATTCATGAGCATGGGATGTCTTTCCATTTCTTGGTATCAGTTTCTGTTTCCTTCAATAGTGACTCATAGTTTTCAGTAGACAAGTCTTTCACTTCTTTGGTCAGCTTTACTCAGGTATTTTATTGATTTTGCTGCAACAGTGAATGGGAGTGATTTCTGGATGTCTTCTTCTTCAACTTTAGTGTTTGCATAAAAAATGCCACTAATTTTTGTACATTGATTTTGTACCCTGACACTTTGCTAGACTGCTTAATAACTTCTAGTAGTTTTCTGCTGGATTCTTTAGGTTTTTCTATGTATACTATCATATCATCTGTAAATAGTGAATGCTTGATTTCTTCCCTTCCAGTCTGTATTCCTTTGATTTCTTTCTCTTGCCTAATTGCTATAGCAAGAACTTCCAATACTATGTTGAAAAGTAATGGTGATAATGGACAGCCCTATGTAGCCCCAGATCTGAGGGGAAATGCTTTCAGCTTCTGTCCATTGAGTATGATATTGGCTGGAGGTTTGCTATATATGGATTCCACTATCTTGAGGAATTTCCCATCTATTCCCATTTTTTGTAGAGTTTTGAGCATGAATGGGTGTTGGACTTTTTCAAAAAAAGTCCATTGAGATAATCATGTGGTTTTTGGCTCTGCTTTTATTGATGTGGTGAATGACATTGATTGACTGAACCAGCCTATTCCTTGGATAAATCCCACTTCGTCATGATGAACAATCTTTCTGATATGCTGCTGTATCCATTTGGCCAAGATCTTGTTTAATATTTTGGCATCTATGTTCATCAGAGATATTGGTCTGTAGATTTCCTTTTTGCTTGTGTCTCTATCAGCGTTTGGTATCAGGGTGATGTTGGCTTCATAG
This sequence comes from Erinaceus europaeus, assembly GCF_950295315.1. Lineage (NCBI taxonomy): Eukaryota > Metazoa > Chordata > Mammalia > Eulipotyphla > Erinaceidae > Erinaceus > Erinaceus europaeus. The sequence goes on from NC_080170.1 coordinate 61,547,478, forward strand.
AAGGTGGAAGGGAGTGTTCCTGTTTCTTCAATCTTATGGAAAAGATTTAGAAGTATGGGTACTAACTGTTTCCTGAAGGTTTTGTAGAATTTGTTTGTGAAGCTATCTTGTCCAGGACTTTGGTTGTTGGGGAGATTCTTAATAACGATTTCAATTTCCTTGTCTGTGATTGGTGCATTTAGGTTTTGTAGTTCTTCTTGGTTCAGTTTTGGAAGGGCATATGTTTCTAGGAATTCTTCCATATTTTTTAGCTTGGTGGTGTATAGTTCTTCATAGAAGTTTCCATGATTTTCTGGATTTCTGTGGTGTCAGTTGCGATATCGCCTCTATTGTTTACAATGATATTAATTTGAGTCTTCTCCCTTTTTTGTTTAGTGAGTCTGGCAAGGGGTTTGTCAATCTTGTTTAATTTTTCAGAGACCCAACATTTGGCTTCATTGATCTTTTGTATGGTTCTCTTATTTTTATGTTGTTTATTTCTGCTCTAATTTTAGTGATTTCTGTCCTTCTGATTGTTTTAGGGTTCCTTTGTTCCTCTTCCTCTAAGTCCTTAAGGTTTGCAGTAAGGTTGTTTATTTGAGTTTTTTCTTGTTGTTTAATATGTGATTGTATGGCTATGTGTTTCCCTCTCAATACTTCTTTAGCTGTGTCCCAAATATTTTGGTAGCTTGTGTTTTCATTTTCATTTCTTTCCAGGAACATTTGAATTTCTTGCTTGAGTGTCTCTCTGACCCAGCGGTCCTTAAGCAGTATGTTGTTCAGTTTCCAAATTCTGTGTCTTTTAATAATTTTCTGTTTGTTGTTAAATGTTAGCTTTACTCCACTGTGGTTTGAGAAGATACTTTGGATGATTTCAATGCTCTTGAATTTGTTGATGCTGTCATTGTGGCCTGACATGTGGTCTATCCTTGAGTATGTGTTGTGTGGATTTGAAAAGAATGTGTATTCCAGTTTTTTGGGGTGAATAACTCTGAAAATGTCCAAGAGGTCTAGTCTGTCCATTCATTTAATTCTCTTATTTCTTTGGTGATTCTCTGATTTCTTTATCTGTCTAAGTGTGAGAGTGGGGTGTTAAAGTCTCCCACTATTATTGTATTACTATTAATGTATTTTTGAAGTTCTTTGAGTAGATGCTTGATGTATTTAGATGGTCCCTCATTGGGTGTATAGGTGTTAATAATTGTTAAGTCTTCTTGGCTGATTGATCCTCTAATCATTATGTAATGTCCTTGCCTATCTTTTATTACTTTATTTAATTTAAAATCTATTGTGTCTGAGATGAGAATGGCTGTTCCTGCCTTGTTTGTGGTCCATTAGCCTTTATGATAGTTTTCCATCCTTTCACTTTAAGTCTGTGTTAATCTTATTGTGTCAAGTCAGATTCTTGCAAACAGCATATGGTTGGGTTATGTTTTCTGATCCATCCTCCCACTCTGTGCCTTTTGATGAGTGAGTTTAAGCCATTGACATTTATTGATATTTGTATTTAGTGTATTGTAGTGCCATTGTTCAACAAATTTTTATTTGTTCTGATATGTTGCAAGTGTTATAGTGATGTTCTTGTCTATAATAGGTCTTTTAGAACCTCTTTCAGGGCCAGTTTGGTGATGGTTGCTTCCTTTAACTGTTGTTTGTCTAAAAAGGTTTTGTTCCTTCCATCTAGTTTGAATGAAAGTTTAGCAGCATATATTATCCTTGGTTAAAACCCTTTTTCATTCAGGGCTCGGTAGATATCTTGCCTTTCTCTTTTGGCTTTTAGAGTTTGAGTGGAGAAGTCTGTTGATAATCTTATGGGTTTTCCCCTGTATGTGATTTTTTGTCTTTCTCTTGCAGCCTTTAGGATCCTTTCTTTATCCTTACTTCTTTTCATTGTGACTATGATGTGTCTTGGTGTCTTCAGGTCTGGGTTGATTCTGTTTGGGACTCTCTGAGCCTCTTTATTCTTAATGTCCTTTCTGTTGTTCAGGTCTGGGAAGTTTTTTTCTATAATTTTCTCTAGAATGTTTGCTTCCCCTTCCTCTCTTTCTTCCTCTGGCCGGCCAATTATACTAATGTTACTTCTTTTGAGATCATCCCATATATCTCTGCTATTGTTTTCAATGTCTCTCAATCTCTTTTTGAGCTATTTTACCTCTTTCTTAGCTTTCTCTAACTCATCCTCTGTCTGGATAATTCTGTTTTCTGTTTCTGTTAGTCTGCTTTCCCTTCACTCAGCTGCTTTCTTCATTTAAGCTACTTCAGCTTTCAGTTCTATAATTGCCTCAAGGTAGTTAGTATTTTCCTTGAGGGTCTCATCTGTTGTTTCCCTAATACTGTTAACCCTTTCCTCCAAAGTTGTTTTCATTTCTGTGATTAATAAGTTTATTATTGCTTGCATACTTTTCTTATCTATGGTTACTTCTGGCTGATTTGTAGTTTCTTCTGGGCTCTTGTCTTCATTCATTGTAGTAGAAGTTTCATTTGCTCTTGATCTACCCATTTTTTTTTATTAATGTGTTTCTTATTTTTATGTTCTGTTGTTCCTCAGTTGTTGTGTTTTGTGTACAAGCCATGCTATACTAAATACCTTTATGAAAAATGCATTCACCACCCTTGGAAATTACAGTAGTAACTGAAGCAAGGGTTGAAGCTGTTTAACCAATACAAATTAGCCCCACAATGTCTCCACTTCATGAAAAAATCGCAACCAAATCCAAGTGAAAAAGAAAGAGAAAGGAAAAAAGGTGATAGCAGGAACAGACAGTTATGCAAATCTACTATCCACCGTAAATTCTTGGGGTAGCAAGAGGAGAAAGGGAAGTAGAGTAGAGACACACAAAGAAAGTCCACTCTGAGTCACATTTCTTCCCTGAAATAATTCACAAACAAGTATCAGTGAATTCAGAAAGCAGAGGGAGGAGGAAGGAAGAAAGGAAGACAGGGGAAAATAATAGAGAAAAGAAAAAAGAAAATAAGAAAACAGTAAAAGAAAAAAAGAGCAGTGAAAGGAGAGTTGTGTGTGTGTGTGTGTGTGTGTGTGTGTGTGTGTGTGTGTGTGTGTGTGTGTGTTTTAATAGCTAGGAGGTGGGAAAAGTGGGAGAGTGGATAGAGGCGGTATGAAGAGTGAGACAAGATCCTCTCACTATGGGTAAAACACCCAGTCACCTAGCAATGGAAAGTATACTAAGAGTTAATTTTGGTCCACCTGAGGGAGGGGGGGCAAAGGGATACTCGTATATATAATAGTAATAATAAAATAGAACAGAGTAAAAAGCCCTAGTAGTGGGTCTGCAGTTTGGACAGCTCCCAGTTAGCTCATGCACATTGAGCCTAGACAACTGATTGAAAAAGAAAAACAAAACAAAACAAACAAACAACAACAGAAAAACACCACTCCAGGCTGTCTTTCACAGGCAGGGTGAGGTTTAGCTAGGTCAGATAATTGTCACTCCAATTGGGCCTAAGTCCCTTACTCAGAGAAAAAAAAATAGCCAAGATATTTAGAAAGGAGCAGGATTGGAATGGCACCCCTGGTGAGCCAGGAATCTTGGTAAAGAAAGAAGGTCAGCAGGGAACCTGCTTGTAGCAGCTCCCTTATCCTCAGGGTCTGGTTATGGGGTGGGGGAAGAAAGAGGCAGACTGGGAGTATGGATTGACCTGTCAATGCCCATGTTCAGTGGGGAAGCAATTACAGAAAGGAGACCTTCCACCATCTGCACCCGATAATGACCCTGAGTCCATACTCCCAGAGGGTTAAAGAATAGGAAAGCTATCAAGGGATGAGATCGGATACAGAGTTCTGGTGGTGGGAATTGTGTGGAGTTGTACCCATCTTATCCTGTGTTTTTTGTTGGTGTTTCATTTTTATAAATAAAAATAAAAAAACAAATACATTTAAGAGATGCTTGGCAACTGAATTACACAATCACAGGCTAGAAGAATTATTGTATTAGTACTCCACATACTTCTCTGTATTTTTATTAACACTGTATCATGCTAATTATTTCATGATTTACTTTTGTGGCATGCACTCATTAATAAATATACCTTTCATGTCCCATTATCCTCTGCCTTTACATTGTTTGCCAGAATACAAACATGAAGACAGGGACCCTGTTGGTTGATTTTGGATGCTATTGTTGACCAAACCTACCCTATTGTCTGATACAGAGTATAGGCTCAACAAAGTTGGTGTCCAACCTTATGACTTTAATTCGAGTCAGTTGATGTTTACTTTCCCTTCTTTGTTTCCCAGTCACATTTGTGCAAAGCATGCAGTTTGCAACAGGAGTTTATATTTTTCCATTGCTCTACTGAGGATGTTATGAGGATGCATTCTGCTTGTCATATGAATATGGGGTAACTCTTACCTAACATGATGGTGCATTGTTCTTGTCTGGAGGATGGATCTTGCAATCAGATACATCATATATGAACCTCAGCTCTGCTGTCTTCAAGCCACATTCTATTAGCAGGTGTTCTTATTCCCATGCCTTAGTGTTCTCTCATAGTAAGAGTAAGAAAGTGCTCTTCCACAGTGACTAGCAGAATTCATCAACATGGTTGTGAGAATTGGGCCACAGAGGTAGACATTGCATAGGAGTGCAAGGACAGTGTGTATTGTGACTAGAGATCAGTGTCTGAGCCAGACTGCTTGGGTTTTAACCTCAACTCTTCCTTTTGCTGCTGTATGACCTTGGGGGGATAAATAACACTTCCGTGACAGTTATGCAGGTAAAATGCCTTTATGTCTATAGAATTTGTATAAGAGCGTCCTGCAATACAAATGCTAAATATGTCTTTTAATAAATTATGTCTGATCTGGGAGGGCATCTCCTTTGGCATATGTACAACTCAAGTTCATCACCAGTACACCATGTCTGAATGCTAGGGTATTGTAGGAAGCTTTGGTGCTATAGCATCTGACTGCCACTGCCCCCCCTACCCATGACTGCCTTTCTGTATGAAAAAGTTTTCTCTGAGCAAGTGAAACTTTGGCAATACTAACACAGCCACTGGGAAACAAAAGAAAAGGAAAAATGTATATTAAAATTATTAGGTCACATTACCAATAGCTGGTTCACAAATTTCTTTATTAACACTGATGAATCACCCAAGTCTTGTTTATATTAGTTGCCTTGGCTGCTTCCTTCACCAAATGTTTTATAGGGCTCTGTTCCCTAGTAAAAATGATTTTCATGGCCTTTCTTTCTTGTTCTCTCTTTATTTGTCATAAGAAATCCCAGAATGTTTAGTCAAGCACAGATTTTAATGTTTACACGACTGTGTCACTTGCCCTGTCCTTGTAAAGGACACCTTGAAAGGAATATTTCTCCTAAATCACTTTTTTAGACTCCTCCTCCTCCTCCACTTGGCATGAATTCTTATCACAAAGAAGTCCAGCATGCAGAAATCTTGCTCCCATGCCCTAGACAGAAGTGACTTCAAAGCAGAGGTATGAGAATGTGCTGCTGGACCCCTCTAGATGATGCCTTTCTGTGGTCGGCCTTCCTTCAGTCCCTGCTGGCTTTTCCCAGGAGTCAGTCTGTTCAGTTACTGTTTTAGCTGATCACCAGCAATAGAATAAAGGGTGCCCATTTTCACAACTATTGCTTTCAAAGTGAATTACCAAAGATGAAGTTCTTTAACAGGGTTAGAAAATAGAGAAATTGTCTCAGCAGGCAGTGCTGGTGGTGGAGGAATATATACCACACAGCTAAATGGGCTGAAATTGTAACTGCCACAGAGATACTGAGAAGTCAAAGAGAAGATCCAACAGAGGGTCCACTAAAGCATGGTTTCAGTGACTCTTCTTTTTTGTCAGGGACACGACCTTTTGTTACTGGATAATCTGAATTTTAATGTTTTTAAGTAAAAAAGATACTTAACCCCAGTAAATATAGAAATAGATTTATTGGTAGTATTAAAAAATTGATGTACTTAAATAATAAAAAATAATGTTATACAAAATAGTCTATATGATAATACATAGAGATATACAGGTATATGTATGTGAAAATATGTTTAATTATAACAAAGAACAAATGTATCCTACTTGTAGAAGTAAATGATCATGGGTTGTCATTATTAAGTATTCACAGAGCTGCATCTCCATAAAATGGTTTTATCATACTATCAGGCCATAGATTAGGCAAAAGCAGTCTTAGTGTGATAACTCAGAGTTAAAGACCACGATGGTTAAAGACCACTGGTTGCATTGCAGAATGTGGTCTGAGAAGTCCAGGGTCCCTCTCTACCTAAGTTCTTACTTATTTAGGAAAACTTTTTTAGAGACTATGATATACCATCCATTATTGCAGACATCCAGATGATAAGAGGCATGGGGTGAGGTTTCTGCCTGCATTTGTCAGGAGCATCTGTAACTAGAGGGATGCCAGTTTTTGAGTCAGGTGCTAGGGCACAAACACAGGAGGTAAGCTGGAAGATAACTACTGTTTCTTGAACATCTCTTGTGAGGCAGACACAGAGAAAAAAAGGAAAGAAGAGAATTGAGCACTCAGTAGACTGATGGAAATTTCTGCACTTAGAAGGAATAAGCTTGAGTACTGCCTGACCAGCATATGGAAGGCTGAGGGAGTAGGTGAGGAGCTAGAGGTGAAAGTGACAAGTCTTGGCTCATTATTCTGCCAGTAAATGGGAACCGCCCAAGTCTCAAAGTCTCTTCATCTAATGATGAAGAACATCATTAGCTTTTAGTTGTTAAAATTCTGATGTGTTGTGGGAGGACAGCAGCAAAATCCAAAAATCTGGTTCAGAGAAATGGACAGTCACAGGGCAAGAAATAATGAGAGGTGACAATTGTCTTAGACAAGAGAAGAGGCAATCTGAGAGTTGATTGCAGTAAGGGAACTTGATAACAGGATTCTAACAGTCCCTGACGAAGGGGCGGGTTGTCTCTTTTCCTCCACTAGCACTTGTGTGGTGATGAAGTACCTAAGAAAGGTGGTGCTCAGGAAAGAGATTGGGAAGTCAATGGGTTCTGCTTCCTGGAGGGAGCAGGGGCCTGCTGCCATCATTTACATCTGTATGAGGAGAATCAGAATGTCTGCAGTTTGAATGTAAGGATTAAATGAGTAAATGTATGCAATATCTTCAGCATTGTACAGAGGACACAATGCTTTACAACATGTTCCCCTTCTCAAATTTACACACACACTTACATTAAACTCTTCAGGCAGTTGAAATTTGCAAATCCCTCCCAACATGTAATCATATTTTTTTTAATGCTTGGAACACAATTTTAAGAGTCCAATAACATTGCTGTTAAAACAGAGAGGCAGCCAACAGACAAGTGATTTCAAATCGAATTCTTTCCCAGAATCGTGGATGAAAGTCCAAGGATGCTGTGCATTTGTAAGGAAATGGTAATGTACATAGTGTACACTTCCTCTGCCAAGTATTGAGTGGTTTGGCTACCTTCCTGTTTGTCCTAAATTTTTTATTAAGTACCTTTCTGAGTACCAAGTAGCACCAGATGCTGTACTGAGAGAATTGGCTGCCAGGGCTGTGAAATATTTTTCCTTTGCTTTTCATAGATTTCCATTAACATTAAAAATATGGCTGGTCTGGTGTAGCCAAGATGTAGGTTTATTATAACCCAGGAAAATATGGGATTTAACATTTTTTGTCCTCCAAATTTTCTTCTAATAAGAATAACAAATCTAATTTTTTATTATCTATATTTATTGATTGCACAGAGACAGCCAGAAATTCTTCTTCTTCTTCTAGTGTTTGCCCTTCTTCTGTAGCCAGTCAACAGCGTCAGGTTGAGCCTGATGTAAAGTTTCGAGACCTCCTTTGATTCTGGAGAGGTGGCAGTCGTTAACTATGTGGTCTGTCTGTAGCCGCAGGGGCAGTTCCGTCGTCTCTGGCTCCCCAGCAATGGAACATAGCAGCGCACCGGCCATGGCCTGTTTGATAGCGATTGAGGAGGGCCCAATCATAACGTGCTAGGTCAAAGCCGGGTTGACGCTTGCAGGGGTCTGTGATGAGGTGTTTGTTCTTTACCTCAGCTGACTGCCAACTCTGTTTCCAAGAGTCTGGAACAGAGAAGTTCAGTGTAGGTGTAGGAGACCAGATTGGATGACGAGACATCAAGCGTTGGACAGGGTGGGTGAAGATATCTGCGTATATTGGCAGGTCCGGTCGAGCGTAGACGTGGGAAATGAACTTAGATGATGCCGCATCCCAACGAATATCTGGCGGGGCGATGTTGCTAAGAACTGGCAGCCATGGAACCAGGGTGGAATGGATGGTTCCAGAAATGATCCTCATGGAGGAATATAATTTGGAATCAACCAAGTGGACATGGGGGCTACGGAACCATACTGGGGCACAGTATTCTGCAGTGGAATAGCATAATGCCAGAGATGATGATCGTAGTGTGGAAGCGCTCGCGCCCCATGAGGAGCTGGCAATGATGTTATTCCTCGCACCCACCTTTGCTGCAGTTTTTATGAGATGTTCGTGAAATGACAGGGTGCGATCGAGAGTAACGCCAAGATAGACTGGCTGGGCTTCATGCCGGATTCTTGTATCGTCAAGCTGCACATTAAGCTCATGCGAGGCCGAGGCATGGTGTAGATGGAAAACAGATGATACCGTTTTTGCAGTGCTAGGGATTAGTCGCCATTTTTTACAGTAATCAGATTTCAGAGACATGTCTTTCTTGAGTGTTTCCTCGAGGATGTCAAACTTGGATGCCAGAAATTGAGAGGGAAGGAGTTGATAGAGAGGGAGACATAGAGACACCTGCACCACTGATTCACCACTTGTGAAGCTTCCCTCCTGCAGGTGGGGACCAGGGCCTTGAACCTGTGTCTAGGTGCATTATAACATGTGCTCAACCAGGTGCACCACCATCTGACTCTCCCAGAATAACAAATCTATATAAAAAATGTGTGTATGATTAAAAAAAATGATCTGTTGTGAGAAGGGACTTGGTGTTTTTTACAAAACAAACTAGATAATCCCCTTCAAAGAAGCCAAAGTCCTGGGAGAGGTTGAAGAGCCAGAGTCTTCATCAGAACCAGTTCTACTGTGGAGGATGCTATAAAGCACTGACTATTCCTTCAGGTGCCTGGACAAGGCTACAGAACCTGATGGGTATGCTCTGTGATTTCAGCCATCCAAGGCTGATCCATCCTCCCCATGAGAACTCTAAGCCTTACTTCATAGATAGCAAAGTCATCAGTACTATTGCTATATCCCAATGAGCCCCAGTTAGCCATTTCCATTAGCTACTCTGCTTCCCCACTGACAGATGTTAATGCCAGATCTCTCTCCCCCCAGGACCTTTCTCTCTCAGCTTCCCAATTGTCTGGATAGTCAGGATTTATGCATATAGAATAGGGTTAGTGTAATGGTAAGCAATTCTCTTGAGTCCTAAAGCCTGAATTCTGAGGTGTCTCACTTTGGACAAGATAAACCTTTTTGAGTATCAGTTGTAATACTTCTGCAGTATGGATAACACTGCCCACTACTCAAAGTTGTTGGGAAATTTTACATGCTACTTTAGTTAGTTCTCAGTAAAAGCTGGTTGCTCAAGCAAGGTTGATTGACAGAGAATTAAAAACGTAGTATTTAAAGATTTGCAGAGTGGTCCGAGAGGTGGAGTAGTGAATAAAGAATTAGACTCTCAAGCACGAGGTCCTGAGTTCAGTCCCTGGCAGTACATGTACCAGAGTGATGTCTGGTTCTTTCTTTCTCTCCTCCTATCTTTCTCATAAATAAATAAAATCTTTATAAAAAAGATTGCAGATAAAAGAGTAAAGGTGAGAATACTTTCTGAGTCTTCTGCATTCCAAATGTTGTAATTTTTTGGGAAAGAAACAAATTTAGTCAACAGATAGTTTGAACCAAAGAGTTCTAAATAATATTCACTTCTAGTTGCCCTTTGGGCTTCCTGAATCCTAGCTTTCAAAATGTCCCCATGTTGAGGAAAACTGCTTTATTAAATTCAGTAGTGGAAGAACTTAGCCATCAAAAAAAAAAATCATAAAGATAACATGCTCTAGAGTTGTAGCAACTGCCTTTTTCTTTTCTTTTCTTTTTTAACTTTTCAGATTTAGGCAAGCTGGTAAACTTTACATATAGGTGCTGACTTATTTCTGCCACTCTACAGGATGGGTCTTCTACTCCAGGTTTTGCAGATAAGAACCCTGAGGCTCAGAGGGGCTGAGAATATTACTCAAGTTGAACATCAGAGTGTACTAACCTTTCTTACTTGTCTTATGGAAGCCCTGGTACCCAGAGCTGTAGAGAAAGGGTTGGACCCTGTGCTGGGTTTTTAAGGTTCTGAGTGTCAGGAGAGCCACTGACCAGACTCAGATGTGATAAGGGGTTTACAAAGACTGACCAGTAGAATGGTCATTCCCGAAGTGTCTCTGCCCAGGGCGATGTAGCTGAGGGGCAAGGAATTTTGAGTCCCACATTCTCTCAGTTCACAGGTGTAGGACTGCAGTTTCCTGGGGAAGAGCACCATTGCCTGATTTGCACAAAGAAACCACTGGCCCCAAGGCAGCTCAGTAGCAGCTCATCATCCAACTGTTGCAGCCTGTACTCCATCCACAGGAAAAGCTCACAGTCCAGGGAAGGGAGGAAGAAGACTAGAAAAGAAGGGAAAACCCCATTCCTTTACAAGTGAGGTTCAAAAGAAGGTCACAGTAAAACAAAATATTTAGGGAAGAAGAATCAAAGACAATTAGTTGCCTTCAAGGTCCAAACCCTACCTGGGGAGTATTGATCCTTTTGATGGGCCCACCACATAGTCAAGGAAATGAGCCCCTAAAGCAGAAGCATGCTTAGTTCAGAGAAGTCACCAGTAGGAGAGAAGCTGTAAATATTAATGAAGCACCAGGGCAAACCTTTTAAAAGGATCTTTTTTTCCCCTAAGTATCTTTTGTAGAGCATCATTTTTTTTTCTTTAAAATAATGTATTTTCTCCACTCTGCACTGGAGTTTTTATAAAGCATTGCCTCCTGCCAGCTGCTGTATAAGATACTACATCTCTTCGGAGAGAGTAGGCTTTTGAGCATCTATAAAGGCAGGTCAGCCCTAAGGTATTACAAGTTTATAATCATAATGGAAGGAAAGAAAGAGAGAGACTGACTAAGACAAGAGCTGATGATGAGCTAGGACTCTGATTTCATACCATGATGGGATTGTCAGTGGCAAAGTGGACAAGCTCTGAGCCTGCTGAGCTGTGGTTTTGGGGCTCTCCTCAGATAAAGGTGAAGTATGCTCTTATAAGAGAAAGGCTGCCTGGACAGAACTGGTGAATCCCTATTTTTGGCTTCTAACACTTATTCAAATGAATCTGACAAAAGTCTTATTCCTCTCTTTAAAATCCTCTCCTAGGTATGCATTTCTGAAAATCAGCTAAGTAAATTTTTATTTCTTTTGTATCTTTGAAAACAAAATACTTTTATACGTTAACCCTTGGGTTAGCTTCCACTATAAATAACTGTAATTATAGGATTTTTCCAGAAAGTAACTTGCAGTGTAGATGAATAATTTCCTAGTATTTACTGACTAAATATACCATCCAAGAATTTTAGCTTCAGGATTATTATCTGTTAAGTGGAAACAGTCACATAGGAATACAAACAAGTTTTCTCTTTGGAGACAGTGACATTGAGCAGCATCCTAACTTCATAACTAGAAGAGATTCAAGTTGATTGCCATAGGTACTATTTTTAATTAATTAATTTATAAAATGGAAACACTGACAAGACCATAGGATAAGAGGGGTACAACTCCACACAGTTCCCACTACCAGAACTCCATAGCCCATTCCCTCCCCTGATAGCTTTCCTATTCTTTATCCCTCTCGGAGTATGGACCCAGGGTCATTATGGAGTGCAGAAGGTGGAAAGTCTGGCTTCTGTAATTGCTTCAATATCTGTTGAAAGACATCCCTGAATTGCCATAGGTATTCTTATGTTGTCCTTATTTCTATGACATGGCCTTGCTGTTACTTTAAGCAAATAGCAAAGTGATGCCATGAGTGGTTTTCAGCCAGGGCACGCTGAGCTCTGCAGAAACTCCCATTTGTTTCTACTGATTGAGCAGTGATTCTTTTCCATTTAAAAAAACATAACCGATTAAGACAATAATTCACATACTTGTGTAAGTCACTTTAAAAGGTGTCAATGTGATTTTTCTTTGTTTGTTTTGATATAATCACAGTTTCACAGTCATTGCCACAGTCAACTTAAGAATTTTCTGCACCTCTCCCCCTCCCCCAAGTAAAACCATAACCATTAGCAATCCCTCCTCATTTCCTTTCTCTTCCCAAACCTGACAACCACTAATTTGTTTTTGTATTTCGTCATACTTGCCTGTTCTGAGCATTATGCACAAGTGTAATCATATAGTTTGTTGGGGTTCTGCCACTCATTTGTTTATAAGGATAATATTTTCAAGGTTAATATTTGTTTTAATTGCTACCTGTAGTGCTGGGAAATTATATCAGTAATGGAATATCGGACTTGCACCCACATAACCTCATATATGACTCCAGGAACTGCATATGCTCTGATCTCACTTTCTCTCATAAAAATAAGTATATCTTTTTTCTAAAACATAAGTATCAGTACTTTGTTTCTTTTCTTGATTTAATTATAATTCTTTGTATGACTGTATCAGAGTTGACTTATATCATTATGAATTGATTAACATCTTTGCTAGTCCCACTTTGGCTATTGTTTGAAATATTTGTAAAATATGTTCTTTTGCATAGCTGGAGCTTTATGCATGTGGTTACCTTTTATGTTCAGAAAGACAGAGAGGCAGAGAAAGAGGGAGAGACACCACAACATTAGAGCTTATTCCAGCTTCATTTTACCCACTATAATGTGGTATTGGAGCTCTAACCAGGACCAAGTTCACAGGGAGGTGTGCATCCTACTTGATGAGTTATTTCTCTTACCTTTGTAATAATCATATATATATATGTGTGTGTGTGTGTGTGTGTGTGTGTGTGTGTGTGTGTGTATATATACTCACCACAATCATTGATGGGTCTTGGTGCCTTTATGAAAAATCCAGGGGGTCGGGCGGTGGCGCAGTGGGTTAAGCTCACGTGGCGCAAAGCGCAGGGACCGGCGTAAGGATCCTGGTTCAAGCCCCCGGCTCCCCACCTGCAGGGGAGTCGCTTCATGGGTGGTGAAGCAGGTCTGCAGGTATCTATCTTTCTCTCCCCCTCTCTCTGTCTTCTCCTCCTCTCTCCATTTCTCTCTGTTCTATCCAACAACAAAGCAACGTCAACAATGGCAATAATAACCGCAACGAGGCTGCAACAACTTGGGCAACAAAAAGGGGAAAAAATGGCCTCCAGGAGCGGTGGATTCATGGTGCAGGCACCAAGCCCAGCAATAACCCTGGAGGAGAAAAAAAAAGAAAAAAAAAAAAAAGAAAAATCCACTGCTCCTGGTGGCCATTTCTTTTATTTGATAGGATAGAAAGAAATTAAGAGGGCAGAGTAAATAGAGGGAGAGAAAAAGAGGTGGTGGGAACTGAGGGCTTGAACCCTGTTTCTTGCACATGTTAATGTATGCACTTAACATTACTGTTTGGCCCTGCCCCTGTATACTCTTATTCGCTCTTTTTTTTTTTTTTGGCATCAACATATCAACATTCCAGGCTGACTTTTTCCCACAGAGAGCTAGGAGGACAGAGGGGGGGAAATGGAAAGACACCACAGCACTGAATCTTCCCCTAGTGCCCTGGCCAGCGTGGCGGTGAACAGGGGCTAGGAACCTTGGGACCTGGAATGACAGGGACAAGAGACACGAAAGAATGACAGCAAGACAGGATTCTGATCAAGCTGCAAAATTTTATTGTGTTCACAGGCATTATAAGGTTTTGGGGAAGGGGGGAGTGCTGGAGGAGGAGGGGGAGCAATCATCAAAGTGGAATGTTCCTTGCAACATACAATGGCCGAAACCATGTTTGTTACCACAACTATGTATTGTGTCACTTGATTTCTGATAAATGGTCTACCTGAGGGGAAATGGTCTGCCCAGGGGGAAATGAAAACTTGTCTCGAGGGCTTCCATTGTTTCAAAGCTTATCATGCAGAGAAATGGCTCCTGTCATCTCCTCCTTTCGTTATAATTTAACTGAGGCAGGAAATCGGGGGTGAGGGGTAGAGACCTTAACAGCAGTTTTGGTGGGCATTAACAGCAGTTTTGGTGGGCATTAACCAGAGGGGAGAAGTATTGACCCGATTCCTCCCACAGGGTGAATGTAAAACTAGTCTTCCCGCATCTTATAAGGCTCTTGGTGTCTTTTTGGGGAGGGGAAGCAGAGCCACAGTTTCCAGGGAAACAATTTTTGTTGCTGACACCAACCTCCATGCAAATCATGTTTGCTTCACGGGGGACTCAGAGGCGGACTATAGGGTCCTCCCCCTGCAGTGCTTTGCCTCGAACCCCTTACTGGCATCCTTGCCCTGCCAAGGTTGGATGTCTCAATGCATAATTCTGAGTTTTATGCCATCCGAAAAGGAGGTCTTTCATCCTCAGGTTCAGCCAGGCCTCTGTCAGCCAAATCAAGTCTGTGCTGATGTATTTGTAAGGGTTTTGATGCCAAGGAGTCAATCTGCCATTTTATAAAATCAGTAATCTTATTGAAAATAAAGGCTCTTAAGGTAATAATTAACAAAAGACTAATCAAGGGTCCCATAAGGAGCCTTAATGACTCAAGACTATTTGTGGTGGAGTCTATAACCTGTTGTAATTTGTCAGAAAATTCATGGGAATAATATATAGAGTGTCCTAGCGTGCCACCAGCAAGTCTAAGGGAAGCAATCAGTGGATGTGATGTCCAGGGGAAGAAACACAGCATGTCTGGTCCTCTGGTGGTTGTCAGCACCAACTGATGAAATTTTTCTTCTTCATAGAGGGTCAGTTGTGGAACAAGTAAAACTAGGAGGCAAGGACCAGGTAGAGAAGAATTGACATGAAAATATAGGATGGTGTTGTACCAAAACGCAGAGGAGGTACATACACATTAGGTGAGGTTCCTTGAACATGAGGAATATTTTGAGAAAAGTGAGCAGTCAATAAACATGCAAAGATGAAGTCAGCAGTGGTAGGTCAGCAGAAAGAGAAGACTTGGATTGGCTGGTGCGGTTAGCTGGAGTATATACTGCCATGGCATCCTTTGTGGTAAGGACTTGCCAACAGGGACTCTGTGGATTTTGCAAGAGCAATAATGTCATCCACCATAATAAAAGGAAAACAAACATGGACATCAAGTGTTGAAAAAGAGAAAAAGGAAAAAAATATATGTCTCTCTGACTGGAAAAGTGGGTGGCTTTGTCAATGAGATATAATAAATGGACAATTCGAATTTTTGTAAATATTAAAAAGGTTTAGTATAGTTACTTCATTGACACTTTAGCCAACTGAATATTGGGGGGTGCATTCCCCTTCTTTTTTTATTAATTGAGCTTAAGGGTTTTAGTTTTTCTTGTTTGAGCTGTAGCCCACATAAATTTAGAAAAAATACCAACTGAGAAAAAAATGTTTTTTTAAATGTTTGAATTACATCAATCTGCCAGAGAGCATTGGCTTTTATCAATGGGGATTAATCTTAAAAGTCTGAATAGCAGGATCTTAATTAAACAATGCAGGAGCCAGTAAAGTGCCATCACTATGGCAGGTCAAGCGTTAAAATTTTAAGAGGCTTGTAAAAAAATGAGAAAAATTTTAGGATATGAGTGACTTTAGGAGTCATCACACACCCAAAAATCAAAAATGAAAAATGTTTAGTTTTACATCTTACCATATGAGCAGTCAGTTCTTCATGTGCAGATGTACCTATAATTATTTACTTAGGGAGAGAACTTGTACCAAGTTAATTGAAGATCTAATGGTTAGAATTGGCTTGAGTTTTTTCATATGATTTTAGAAGGCTCTTTATTAAAATATACCAGTATGTTATAGAAAGTCAATATCTAATGTGTTGACACAATAAAATGTTTACCATTTTTTAGCATTAGTTTAAACTGATTAGACAGTTTAAGCACACTATTATAACTTAGTTTACTAAGATCTTTACTCATCACAAAGCTATCATGAGTAAGTGTAGATATAAAACTCAATAGATTTTGCTCTTTAGAACTCTAATATGGCAACTGTAAGGCTAAAATAAAATCTAATAGCTTAAATGTTCAAAATATTAATTTTGTTAAATCAGAATTTGTCAAAACAAATCTATCAGACTAGAAGCAACATGTATTACCTTAATTTATAAAGAATAAACCTCTGGCAGTGTCTTAAAACAAACCAGATAATTTTTAAAAGCAGAAAGATATAAAGAGAAAACCAGAGCAAAAGCCTCTGGCATGTAAATAATTAGCATAACCATTGTGTTATCTTTTACTAACCCAAGCCAGTCTTAAACAATTTTAAGTAAAATGTTAAACCTTGTTTGTTAGGATCTTTGTTTATCACAAAGCTATCACAGCCTTAGGGCAGCTATGAACAAGGGTGGGTACACAACTTAATTGATTTTTCACTCTGATTTGGATAGGTAACTTAAAAGGCTAAAATAAACCTTATAGCTGAAATGTTCAAAATAAATTTTTACTGTTAACATTTCTTTTAGATGACCATTTTACACTAAATAATTTTGTTGAATCACATCTGCCGAATAAAAATTTATATCAGGCCAGGAATACCACATTTAACCCTTTTTTCTTGGCAAGGCCACTGCTTTACCAAGACTGGGTTATTAGAAAACCAGTCAAACATGGAATTTGTTACAAACAGTGGCAGTTGGTATTGGGGTTCTGGTAAGATTTACAATTCTCACAAGAGTGAGAGAGACTTTAGAGGCATTTTACCATGCCTATAAAAATTTGCCAGAAAATCTTTTAACTAATGAATTGATGCTGATATTAACTATCAGAAGGATGAAACTGTCCTATATTTTACTCTGGTAAAGGTGTGCCAACTCTATGAGTTGGGATCTTTAAAACCACATTTAGCTTAACTAAATCTTATTTAAAACTTAAAACAAAGTCTAGTTACGTAGGGGTTAACACACATTAATGAAAACAAGGTACAGACTTAAAACAGACATTCTTGGTGAAAAGAAAAATTTTCCCTTTGAAAAGCGGCTTTTGGATTTCTAACTCACAGCCTCCCAGAAGGGGCATTTGTGTTTAAGAATGATTGACTGAAGTGTTTGCCAATCTGTGGAGCAGGAGCTCTGTGCCATGATTAGCTGTGTGGACGGAACAGGCGGGCTTAGTTTACGCACAGAGAAGTGTGGAGAAAAATCTTTGAAAGTTCTTTTTCTGGGCTAAGGTACATTTTACAGTTTTAAAGAAACAAATCATTAAATTTCTATCAAAAGTGTGTACTGGTTCTCTGATTAATAGCTTTTAAGTTAAAGAGAACGTCTTGTTTGATTGATTTCATTCTTTCTCTAAAGAATAACTTGATAGCCAGATAAGATCTCACTCAGAGCTGGTTTAATGCTTTCTGAGAGTAGAGGGAAAAAAGCTGGATCTTTTTGGCTGGCTAATTTTAAGATAATGCCAAATCAAGAGCCCACAGTTCTTTAACTAATTGTAAATTCTGTCTCTCTCTTTTTTTTTTTTTTTTTTACTAATTTTCTAAGGGAAGCTGTTTTTTGTGCTAGTTGCGGGGGGTCTTAAGGTTGTGAAAGAGGGGTAAATCTTAACAGGAGGGCACTTAGCAGGCGGCCTCAGGGGCGGGGTCTCCTGAATCAGGCATGGGAATAGAGACAGACTCACAAACAGAAGGTGGCTGGGAGTGTCCCTGTAAGACTTTTTCTCCCTCTCTCATGACTCACTGTACATCAGGACAATGTGTATAGACTTTGAGTATATCATTTACTAAATTCCAATAAGCAAAAGCCTGGACTGGAATCTTTTTTGGACCAAAGGTCTCATAAAAATCTCTTAAACAGTTTCCTACTCTAGCCCATCATTTTTCATCAATAGTCCCCTCTAAGGGAAAACATGGACAAACATCACTCACAAAATAAAAAAAACTTCTTGAGATCCTTTTTCTTAACCCTTACTCCTCGTGTCTTGAGGGACTTCGAGTCCTTTAATAAACAAGTCTTGTTTACTAAATTCATGTCCCATGGTAGTGCTTACCTCGCCGCTGTGACACTCCTCCAGATGCAACTCATAGCCAGGCAGTTCCATGGCGATCTATGGGAGCCTTTGCGTTACCCCCTCAGCTGTGGTGGATCAGTGAATTCGGATAGGCGTATCCTCTCGATCAGTGGTGTTCCTAGGTCCAGAAGGCTTCTTCGCCCCACGTTGGGCTCCAGATGCCCTGGCCAGCGGGGCGGTGAACAGAGGCTAGGAACCTCGGGAACTGGAATGACAGGGACAAGAGACAGGAAAGAATGACAGCAAGACAAAATTCTGATCAAGCTGCAAAATTTTATTGTGTTCACAGGCATTATAAGGCTTTGGGGAAGGGGAAATGCCGGAGGAGGAGGAGGAGGATGGGGAGCAATCATCAAAGTGGAATGTTCCTTGCAACAACAATGGCTGAAACCATGTTTGTTACCACAACTATGTGTTGTGTCACTTGATTTCTGATAAATGGTCTACCTGAGGGGAAATGGTCTGCCCAGGGGGAAATGAAAACTTGTCTCGAGGGCTTCCATTGTTTCAAAGCTAATCAAGCAGAGAAATGGCTCCTGGCACCCTAGTGTGGAGGGCGAGGGTGAGGGGGTGTAGACTAGATCCTGGGTTGAGCCCATTACTAAGAATGTCCCTGCCAAGTGAGAATATTTGCATTCCTCTAGGAAACTGTGTATTATAGTGCCATTGCAAGGTCATTAAATTTTTTTCAACAACTTATTAATAAGAGGAGAGAGAGAGAGAGATAGCATTACTTTGGCATTAGTGGTGTCAGGGCTCAAACAGCAGACCTTAGTCTTTTAAGTCCAAAGCCTTATACTCTGCACCTCCTCCTGGGCAACAGCAACTGCCAGATTATATTGTAACTCTGGGTTTAGCATTTCCAGTAACTGCCAAAGTAGCTAAAACATTCTACATTTCCAGCAGTATTTTTTTCTTTTCTTTTCTCTTTCCATTTCTCTTCTCTTATCTCTCTTTTTCTTTCTTTTTTTTTGAGTGGAAATGGTGCTGTTCTCTGTGTCCTTGCTCACAGTTTTTATTATCCTCTTTATTATAGTCATCCTGGTGAATATGGAGTAATATCATACGTGGTTTTGTTTGTTTTTTCCTTGGTGGCTAATACTGTTGAGCACATTTTCCTGTACTTACCAACCATTGAATTGCCATTAAGCTTTCAGAGTTTGGTGACAGTATACCAGAGGTTCTCAGAAATACTTTTGTAGTTTGTTATGGCTCTTGGAATGAAACAGGAAAGCTTTAGGGCAATAATCAGGGGAGATTTGATTAAGATGTCTAGAAGAGCCTTTAAAAAATATTGGAGGCATTAATGGTATACAGTAAATAGTCAATACAATGTTGGTACATGTGTAAAATGTCTTAGTTTTCTACAGAACAGTTTAACCCTCTCCCCCCCCCTTTTCCAATCCTTCTTCACCATCATGTATTAGGACCTTAAAGCCCACCCCACCACCAGTCCTTTACTTTGGTGCAAAACACCAAACGTAGTCCAAGTTTTGTTCTTATTTCTCAACTTCTGTCTATGAATGAGATCATCCCATAATCATCCTTCTCTTCTTCGATTTTTTTGGTTTATTTTTGTATTTTATTTATAAAAAGGAAACACTGACAAAAAGCATAAGATAAGATGGGTACAACTCCACACAATTCTTACCACCATAACTCCGTATCTTATCTCCTCCCTTGATAGCTTTCCTATTCTTTAACCCTCTGGGAGTATGGAACTAGGGTCATTATGGGATGCAGAAGGTGGAAGGTCTGGCTTCTGTAATTACTTCTCTGCTGAACATGGATGTTGTTAGGTTGATCCATACTCCCAGGATGCCTCTCTCTTTCCCTAGTGGGGCAGGGCTCTGGGGAGCGGGGCTCCAGGACATATTGTTGTGTTGTCTGCATGGTGAAGTCTGGGTGGCATCATGGTAGCATCTGAAACCTGGTGGCTGAAAAAGGAGTTAACATATAAAGCCACACAAATTGTTGACTAGTCCTGAATCTCAAGGCTGGAATAGTGCAGATGAAGATTTGGGGGTCTCTGTCTTGTAGATAGTTAGTAGGCCTATTTTAGGAATATTCCAAAGGGACCATGACGATACTAGTGGGATTTTGTTTGTCTGTTTGTTTTCTGAGCCTGACATCTGATAGCTCAGCTGATGGAGGGCAAGATTTGTATGTCTTAGGCATCAATTTCCAGCTCCTGGTCCCACATGTATTGTAGTAATGCTCTGGCATCTCTTTCTCTCAACTCATCCTCCATTTCATATTAAATGAATAATAAATACAGATAAACCCTTTGAAAATGTCCCTATGTGATCCTTTTCTCTCTCCTCCTCTGCCTACTCTCTGTTCCCCAGACAACCACTTATCAGTTCTGGTACATTTTTGTTTTGTAGAACCTGAAGGATTTTCTGTGTAGATTATTATGTCATCTACTTATAAAGGTAGCATATTTTTCTCTATAGTATGCATACATTTAGTTTATTTTTCATGCCTTGCCTTATTAGTCTGCCCATGAGTGTTGACCACACATGGTAAGAATGGACATAATTTCTTGTTTCTGATCTTTGAAAGAAAATGTTGCTTTTTCAGCCTGAAGATCTGTTGGTGTTTGTATGATTTTTATAAATGCCCTTGATTGTGCTGGAGATGTTTCTTTCTGTTTTTATTTGCTGAGATTATTTGCAGGAAAAAAATGCTAAATGGAGGGCAGGGTATATAGCACAGTAGTTATGCAAAGAAGCTCATGCCTGAGGCTCCAAAGTTCCAGGTTCAATCCTCTGTACCACCATAGCCAGAGCTGAGCTTTGCTCTGGTAGAAGAAAAAAAAAAAAAGGCTTTTCTGAATCTATGAACATTATCATAGTTTTCAAATAAAGCAATTAGTATAGTAAATTATATTGATAGATTTGTAATATTAAACCATTTCTGTTCCTGTGATAAGTTCCATTTGATCTTGATGCATTATCCTTTTAATATGAAAAAAAACTTGAGTTACTTAAGTGTGTAGTTATCTTGTTATTATAATTTCTGATATAATTATTCTGGCATCATATAATCAGTTAGAAATTTTGCCACTTGTTGAATTTTCTGTCAGCCTTTAATAGCATTGGTATAATCCCTTCCTTAAACATTTGGTATAATTTGCCAGTGATAATACCTGGGCCTGAAGTTTTCTTTGTAGGACATTTTAAAAACTGTAACAATTATTTCTTTAATAGGTATTTGTGTATAAGTTACCTACTTCTTCAATATGTGGTGGCTGCTAATATCTTTTAAGAAAATTATCCCTGTCATTCATATTCTCAAATATATTGGTGTACAATTGGCAATAATTTTATTTTTCTAATTTTACCTTAGTATCAGTGGTAATGGCACTCTTTTAAGTATTCTGGTCATTTTTGTCTTTTGTCCTGATTGATATGAGTAAATATTCACTTTAGTTATTCTATCAACATTCCAGGTTTGGGTTTTATATTCATCCTTTCCCTCTCCATCCCCCCTTTCTCTCTCCCTCCCCTTCTCCCTCCTGCTTTTCTTCCCCCCTCTCCCTCCTTCTCCCCCTCTCCCTCCTCCTCTCTCCCTCCCCTCGTCTTGTCTCCCTTTACTTCTCTCCCTCTCTCCCTCTCCTTCTCTCTCTCCCTCTGTTACCCTCTTTCTCTTTCCCTCTCTCCCTCTCCCTTTCTCTCTCTCTCTGCCCCTCTCCTTCTCTCCCTCTCCCCCTCTATCTCTCTTTTCTAACTCTCCCTTTCTCCCTCTATCCCTCTCCCTCTCTTCTCCCTCTCCTTCTCATGCTTCCCCTCCCCCCATCTCCCTTTCTCCTCATCCTCTCCTATGTGTTAGTATAGGTGTCTGATTCCGCAGGTTGCTAATTAATAATCGGTATTATTATTGTTAATCATTATTGCATTATCATTACTGTAAAATTATATATAATTGATAATATTAGTAATATAGCCCTTATACAAAGCTTTGTATGCATCCCATAAGTTATGATGTGTGTGTGTTTTCTGTATCACTTAGTTACAGCTACTTTTTAAATTTTCTTTTTGATCCCTTAACAAAAGTCTATCTGGAAAGTGTATAGTCTGATTTCTAAATATGCAAGGAGGTTTAGTTATCTTTTGGTCATTAATTTGTAGTTGAATTTCTCATTGGTCAGATAATAAATTTTATGTAAATTTGTATATATTAAGGCATTTATTGGCTCTGATAGTTTACCTCTGTCTGCGTGTGTTTTAAATGTATTTCATTAGTGATTTAAAACAATTTTTAAAACAAGATTATAAAACAATAAGAGTCCAGTTCCACTGTCAGGCATTAAGCCAACCCCCCCTGCTCCATTGTTGATACTCTGATCTATTTACCTAATCATTGTTTTGCCTGAAATATCCCCACCCATCCCACTGATCTATCTTCTTTCTTCCTGGAGACCCACCCTGCCTGCAGGGTAACATTATCCCACCAGTTAATACGATGGCAACAGTTGCTAAGGAAGTTCTACCTTCCCAGTGTGCCATTTTCCTTTCTCTACTCCCTTCCTAGCCATTTCCGTTTCCAACTTGCCACTTACGGTTTTATCCTATAAAAGCCACTTCTGTTTCTGGTTTCTCTCTCTCTTCCGGATCCCGACCTAGAGGAGGTCAGGCGTGCAGACCAGGAGGCAGATGCCAGCCATTTTGGCTGGCTCCATGTGGCTTAACCCACTGCACTCACGCCGGACTCTGGGGTGCTTGCATGAATAAAGATTTGTATTGCTACAGCCAAAAGCTTGGTTCCTGGAGCATCTCTCCCACCCACTACGCTAGCCCAGCATTCCACACCATTCCCACCAGCAATGATCTGTGGCCCACACCCCCAGACACACAGACAATAACCACCATAGTACCTTCAAGGTCTGAGATGTAGCCTGACTATATATTTTATTTATTTATTCCCTTTTGTTGCCCTTGTTGTTTTATTGTTGTAGTTATTATTGTTGTTGTCGTTGTTGGATAGGACAGAGAGAAATGGAGAGAGGATGGGAAGACAGAGAGGAGGAGAGAAAGATAGACACCTGCAGACCTGCTTCACCGCCTGTGAAGTGACTCCCCTGCAGGTGGGGAGCCGGGGTTCGAACCGGGATCCTTATGCTGGTCCTTGTGCTTTGCGCCACCTGCGCTTAGCCCGCTGCACTACAGCCCAACTCCCAACTATATATATTTTAAAGTTCATGCATGTCATTTCTGTAGATTCCACATATGAGTGAAACTATTCAGTAGTTGTCTATCATCCCTTTACTTGTTTCACTAAGCATAATCACCTCCAATTCCATCCATTTTGTTCCAGAGTACACAATACTTTTAATTGTAGCTTTTAATTTCTGAGTAGAACTTCATTTTGTTTATGTCTCATAACTTCTTTACTCAGTCATCAGTTGATGGGCATCTAGATTGCTTACATATTTTGACTATTGTGAATAGTGAAGCTATGATTGTGCATGTGCATATGTCCCTTTGAATTTGTATTTTCATGTCTTTTGAATAAATGTTTAGGAGTGGTACTGCTGGCTCATATGGTATTTCTATTTCTATTTGCTTAAGGGTACTCAGTACTGTTCTCTAAAGTACCTGCACCAGTTTGCATTCCCATCAGCAATTCAAGGATTTCCTCTTTCTCCACAGCCTCTCCAGTACTTACTATTTTCTGTTTTATGGATGAAGGCCGTTTTCACAGGTGTGAGATGGAATCTCAATGTGGCTTTAATTGGCATTTCTCTGATAAGTGAGATGCAGCATTTCCCAGTATGTCTATGGGAAATGTGTTTCTCTTCTTTAGAGAACTGTCTATTCATATCCACTGCCCACTTTATTATTGGGTTGTTCTTTTTCTTTTGGTTGAGCTGCATAAGTTCTTTATGGATGTTTGCTATCAACCACTTGTGACATGTCTGGTGTGCAAACATCTTTTCTCAATTGCTAGATTGCCTGTTTATACTTGTGGATTTTTCTTTTTATATGTAGAAGCTTTTTAATTTGATGTAGTCTCATATGTTTCATTTTGTTTTAGTTTCCCTTGCCAATGGGGTTGAGTCTCCAAATACATGTTTGATGTTAAGGTCCTATATTTGGGTAAAATTCACAGTGGAGTTTGTTCCCCACGTGTTTTTAAGTGTTTATCTTGCACAATCCAAACAGAGACTTAAGGAGAAAGCATAATTTTCAAGAATTTTAAACTTTATTTAGGAAAATTGAGAACATTCACATGCTAGGCCAAGAGAGAGAGGGAGCCTCTTTCCTCACATGTTCACCTAGGCAGAGAGGGAGAGTGAGAGCCACATGCACAGGCACTCTCTCATCCAAGCCCCGCCTTCACCTTTCTAAGGCCACACACACTCATTACCTCTTCCATTTTCTGTGCAATAATTTCATTTCCCCAGGCACACCTGTGTTTGGTGTGGGGCATGGGGTTTGGTACAGTGTGTGTACTCCTAGGTACTTCCTGTTATTTCTTTCTTTCTTTTTCCTTTTTTTTTTGCCTCCAGGATTATCACTGGAGCTCAGTGCCTGCACTATGAATTCACTGCTCCTGGAGGCCATTTTTCTCATTTTTGTTGCCATTGTTGTTATTATTACTGTTATTGATGCTATTGCTATTATTGTTGTTGGATAGGACAGAGAGAAATCGAGAGAGGAGGGGAAGACAGGGGGAGAAAGATAGACACCTGTAGACCTGCTTCACCACTTGAGGTGACCCCTTGCAGGTGGGGAACCAGAGGCTTGAACCGGTATTCTTGTGCTGGTCCTTGCACTGGTCCTTGCGCTTCCATCTTAACTAGTTGCGCCTCCATCTTAACTAGTTGCGCTACTGCTGGGCCCCACTTCCTGTCATTTCTGACCTCAATATTCCTGAAGTGTCTCATCAGCATGTTCTATGTATTTTATGGTTTCTGATCTAAATATTCAGATCTTTGATCTATTTTGAGCTAATTTTGGTGCATGGTGTCACATCGTGGTCTAATTTCATTTTTCTAAATGTTGCTGTCCAGTTCCTCAGAGAACCATTAGTTGAAAATACCTTCTTTTCCTCATTAGACAATTTTGGCCCCTTTGTCATATATTAGGTGATTATATATGTGTGGGGTTTGTTCTTGGCTCTCTATCTTGTTACATTGGTCCAAGTGTCCATTTCTTTCCAGTATCACAATGTTTTAATTACTATTTCTTTGTATTATAAACTGAAGTTAGTGATTGTGATTCTTTCTTTCTTTCTTTCTACCTTTATTTCTCTCTTTCTTCCTTTTTCCCTCTGAAGTGCTTTGGCTTATGCCCATGTTTTCTTAACGGTTCCACATGAATTTTTGGATAAGTTGTTCAATTTCTCAGAAATTTGTCATTGGGATTTTGATTGTGATTGCACTGAATCTATAGTTTACTTTTGAGAGGACAGCCATTTTAATTTATTTTTCCAGTCCATGAACAAGGAACATATTTTCATTTTTGTGTGTGTGTTGCCCTCTATTTTTTTTAACAATGTACTATATTTCCATTGTAAAAGTCTTTAACCTCCTTAATTAGGCTTATTATCAGATATTTTATCATTTGGGTTCATTGTAAATGGGATTGCTTCCTTCAATTTCCTTCCCTCTAGCTCACTATTATTGTATAGAATTGTTACAGATTTATTAGTATTGGTTTTTGTGTCCTGGTGCTTTGACAATTTTCAGTAGTTTTTTTTTTTTTTTTTTGTAGAGCTTATGGATTCCTCTGAGCATAAAGTCATGTCATCTATAATTTATTTATTTCATCTACAAGCAATGATAATTTAACTTTTCCTTTTCAGCATGAAATTATTTGATATCCCTTGTACCTGATTTTTCATGTATTTTGTGAACTCTTGGGAAAAATATGTATTCTTCTATAATTACGTGAAGTTTTCTGTCAATGTCATGTAAATCAAAATGGGTAAAATGTTGTTTATGTGTTCTATGTCTTTACTAGTTTCCTGTCTATCTCTTCTTTTATTGTTGAGAGAAATTTTGAGCCCTTTCGCTGTCTTTAAACAATAGATTTAACAATAATACTATAGATTAAATAATAATACTATAGATTAAACAATAATACTATTACAGTATAGATGATATCCCTGTATTCATTGTTTTGTAGTAGTAATTACAAGATTGCAAAGATAGCAAAGATAACATTAGGACAGTTTTGAAATATCTCTCCATCTTTGCCAGTCTATGTTCTAGTACAGTGGTTCACTGAGTGCACTGTACTGATTTGTCATTGGTCCTTACCCCTGATATAAAGAGCTGGCATAGCTCCTAGGTCAACTATTTTATTCAAATAGAGAGATACACAGAGAATAAGAGACATCACAGTCTGGAAGTTTTCCCTGCTATCATGGTGATATTTCTTTGTAGTGTTGGGGCTCTATTCTATTGCCATTGAGCTTATCTCTGGATGGCATAGAACTCTTTATTTATTTAATCTCTTTGTCCACTTATACATCATGTCCATGCTTCTGTTGGTTGCTTTGGGATAATCTCTAGTAGCCCTAACTATTCACCTTTTTTTTTTTAACAGAAAATATGTGTTTGTTCCCTCAAGGTACAAACAATTCCTCCATTTCTTGACCTGTGCATTAAATGTAGCTTACTTGTGGCTAAATCTCTTTCTATATGATGGAATACTTGTAGGAATTAAATGTTGCAAAGGGCAGTGTTCACTGCTACTGCACTTTCTGTCTTCCCTTGGTCACTTCTGGTGCTTTGCACATCATGTGGTCACATAATTCATAGCAAGCCAAATACACTTTAAAAAAATCAACTGAAAGAATATTCTCTCCTTTTTAAAATCATCTACCATCACCTTTCTCTGAAAATGTCGTTATCACAAGAATATCCACATAATATTTATATTTTAGTAGGAGATTGCCTTTTAAAAAGTTAAAAAGCATACCATTTTGCAGTTATAATTGACCCACCAGGGGAAAAAAGTACATCTAAAAGGAAGACAGGTAAAAACTTACCCAAACTTTTATTTAGTCTCTAGTTTTAAATATCATTTCAGAAGATTTAGCATCTATATTTAATCTTTAAAATCTTTCCTTTTTTTTCTTTTTGCCAGGGATCAATGGTTATAAAGTCCCAATGCATTACAAGAAACAGTTCACTGTACCACAGATTTCTTTGAACATTTACACTGTTGCTCATATCAGCGTGTGGTGCTTTGGAATTCAGCAGCACTTTTTTTTATGACCATACATGTTTTATACACTGTTGCCTGCTTTCTCTTTCTTATTCTAAGTTAGTTTTTCAAATGAGGAGGTAAGAGGTCTCCTCCTATATAGGAAATGTACATCACTCTCTGATTTAGCTCAATTGTAGTGAATCAGTCTTCAGATGATACGAAAAAGAGGAAAGAATTTTCCGGGATCCTTACGCTGGTCCTTGTGCTTTGTGCCACGTGAGCCACCGCCGGACTCCCATTTTATGATATTTTATGGTGTTCATATAATTTAAGCCTAGTCAAATGATAACAAGATATTTAAACTATTTTACATTTATTTGGTAAATTACTGGTGAAAGAGTACTAGAAACCAATTAACATATTTATGGGTTTTTTTTTTTTTTTGCCTCCAGGGTTATTGCTGGGGCTAGGTGCCTGCACCATGAACCTACTGCTCCTGGAGGCCATTTTTCCCCTTTTGTTGCCCTTGTTGTTTTATCATTGTGTGGTTATTATTATTGTTGTTGTTGGATAGGACAGAGAGTAATGGAGAAAGGAGGGGAAGACAGGGAGGGGGAGAGAAAGATAGACACCTGCAGACCTGCTTCACCACTCATGAAATGACCCCCTTGTAGGTGGGGAGCCAGGGGCTTGAATTGGGATCCTAACACTGGTCTTTGCACTTTGCACCACGTGAGCTTAACCCACTAGGCTACCGCCTGACTCCCCAAACTTATGTTTCCATGTACAATCTATACTCAATATTTTGGGACTCCTTCCCTGTCTTCAACACACTTTTGTTTTGTCAGTGTGCTTACAATCCTTTTTTTTTATTTGTCTTTCATATATATATTTGTGAAAGTTCTACCAAGTTCTCGTGAGCTTAAGAAAATATAAAGCATAAATAGTCTCAAAGGATTTCCACAAATGCTGCAAAGAGGCAGACTGCAGATGTTTGTGCCAGGACTAAATTAAATTCACTCTGTCTTTAACTAGAAATGTCTTCAGATCGTATCAACACAACCACATCCTAAAGCCATAAACCCAAATTTGAATGTTCTGTTTGACTCAAGTTCTAAACAGTGTTCTGTTTGGGTTTGCTATGTTTTTTTATGGCCAAGTTTAGTAAGTACTAGAAATGAATGTTTAACAATAGGATTTGACTCTTATTTTTAAGTGTAAGAATGCTTCTTTTTCATGAACTGTGAGAAGTGTCAGTGTTGTAGATGAGAATATAATGTAATGCCTGGTCTAGAGAAGCTTTTAATAATTGCTATTCTCATTTTGAAACATCTAGTTATATCTAGGCAAGTTGAAATGACAACATTTCTCCAGTGCCTTTCTTTCCCAAAATACTTAAGTAAAATTCTTGAATAACTAACAAATAACTCTCAATGTGTATTTGGGAACCATTTATCCTGTTGAATCAATAAGTGTTTTTGTTGTGAGAGGGGCAAGGGAGTTCTATCATTATATAAAACTAGGAAGCTAGTGCCAGGCTAAGTACTATGAAGTTAATGATTTTACCATTGTATTACTTATCTGAACCTTGACTGTGATAACATGCATTATGACTATACAGATGGGTAATTATGTGGAACTTAACTGGTAAAGTCATGTTCTTTCTAATACTGTATTTCATTGTTGATAACTCAATAATCATTTTGTTTAGTAGACAAGGTAAATGCACATATCTCCTATGACCCAGTTTCTTACTAACTACATGACAAAGAGGAAGTTATTCATGTGGGTGACTCAGAACTATTTTGAGATTATATATATTCAGCAGTATTCTTGTAAAGAACTTGAATTTTTAACGTGAGAGTATAACTTTATATAAGTTAGGGTCATTATTTTGCTGCACATAACAGAAAAGTAAACCCAAAATGGCATAAACTGCAGAGATAGTTATTATCCTATATGAAACCTAGAGAACTTTTCGACACTGATTAACACAGCAATTAAATGGCTTATCCTGGATCAAGTTCTGTTTCTTCTCTTTGTCTTCCTTATCATGCTTACTTGTTCCCTTATGTCACCTACCTGGTTGAAAGCATCACCAGTGAGCACTAGAAAACAGGAGCATCTGATAGTCTTACTTAAACCAGTATGGGAAGACATTTCTAGCAATCTCTGAGTAAAGTGGCTTTTTATTGGTATAGATAGGACCATAAGGGGATGACAGAGGCACTTTCTTCACAGTGAGAAATAAAATCACCCTAGTTAACTGTCTTATTAGCATAATCAAGAATTCTCCAGAAGCTATGGACTGGTATAGCCTCCCAGCAGGACACCAGACTAGAGGAGGTAAACAAACTGGTTTCTCTTAGCCAGTAAGGAAAGGAGAAGTAACTGTTAAAATCACCAGCCAATTTTGTCTGTCACACTGTTGCATAGGACTCATGTTTTGTTTACTTACACAACCTGTTGGTTAATTTCAGATCCACTAGAATTTAAATAGTCACCTGAGTATATATAAAACTGAACTCTAGCACACATGAGGAGGCAAGAAGCAAGTTCAATATTAAGTCTCATTTTATACTATCAAATGAAGTATATGCTGCTTTTGACTCATTGTAACCAGATTGATTAACAAAACTTGAGTTTGCATTATTGTGGGTTAGTTTAGGGTTTGTAAGTTTTGCATTTGGTATCACTCTTGTCCCCAAATAATAGGATCATGTGAATAGGAAAGAAGGTTCATACTGATGAGAAAATAACTGAAGCTGAAAACATATTTAACCGTCATGGGCTCTAGAATAAGTTTCAGAAACTCCAGTTGGGAGTCTGATTGTATAATTAGGAGACTGAAGGTGGTGCAGCAGTTTGTCTATATACTTAGAGGTACTTAGATGTTTTCTAGCAGAATTCACACACTTAAGATTGTGAAAGGTGGATAGGTGCAGGTGAGGAACATGCTGTGAATGTACATGGTCATGCATTGTGTACCCTGGAGATATCTTTGGGAACATGTATATAAGTAATGAAAGGCAAATGACTGTAGATCAAAGAACATTTCTCAAACAGTTTCCATTGATCAATTCTATCCAGTGAGGGGTCTGAAAAAACCATACCACTATAAAGATATTTCTTGGTCCAATAAGAGCCATAATAACATCTCCAGAAGAATTGTCATGTCACCCATGCTACATGGCTTGGCCAGTGTATCTTGTTTGTTTTTTACTTCGTAAATTCTAGAGATCCCATCTTCATTTTGTCAGGCTAGGGCAGAGTTGTATATAGTCTTCTTTATTTGATTGCACCTATGATCCAAACTCTATCAGCACTCAAAAATAAATAGCTATGACTTGCAAAACTTAGAAAACTTCCCTGGGACTGGAGGATAGACACATTTATTACCCTCTGACCTCTCTACTATACCACCTTCACCACCACCTCCATAGAAATGATCACATTAGTACATGCTACATCAGTTAGCCACATCAGTACATGCTTCATTCTAAGCATCAGATATCCCTTCATGTACAAATTTCCCAAAGTTGAAACTCAGGAATGTGGCATGTATGTAATGAAATTTTCAAAGAAGTAAAGTGTATTTCTAAAACTGAGCAGTTCATTTCACACACTGGAGTAACTAACTTCTCCTTTCATGAGCCTGATTCTTCATGCTTCCTTTCTGTACAGCTTGTGCTAATTAATGCTCATGGCCAAGTGAATCAAATGTTTCTGGTGTATCACTGTTGAGGTGAAAATTATGTTTATTGAAAAGAGTTTGATGGCTTCTACTGCTAGTATGATTTCCTCTAAACTTACCCCTCAAATATAGAGGATTGGAACAATTCACTAATTATTGAATTCCTGTTGGGTGCAAGTGTTCTTTCTGTAAAAGCAAACAAACAAAACCAGAAAAAACTCTCCTAGGCTTCTAAATTCCTTTCTCATATGAGATTCAGTTATGAATGTGGATACTTTTTAAAAGTAAAATAGTGGGAGTCGGATGGCAGCGCAGAGGATTAAGCGCACGTGGCGCAAAGCACAAGGACCACAGTAAGGATCCCAGTTCGAGCCCTGGCTCTCCACTTGCAGGGGAGGTGCTTCACAGGTGGTGAAGCAGGTCTGCAGGTGTCTATCTTTCTCTCCCCCTCTCTGTCTTCCCCTCCTCTCTCCATTTCTCATTGTCCTATCCAACAGTGACGACATCAATAATAATTACTATAACAATGAAACCACAAGGCAACAAAAGGGAATAAATATAATAAAATAAAAAATAAATAAATAAAAATAGTAGTCACAAAATGATGTGACATTATATATATATATATAATATTTAAAAAATAGTAAAGCTCTTTTTCTCATTTTTTCTGTTTACCACAGTTTGTTCTATGTTGAATAATATTCAGTGAAAGCAAATTATGTTTTTTAAAAATTTCCAGATTTTCACATCAAGAAAATTAAGCTCAAGGTGTCGGGGAGATAGCATAATGGTTATGCAAAGAGACTCTCAAGGCTGAGACTTCAGACTTGCCCACACCATCATAAGCCAGAACTGAGCAGTGCTCTGGTTAAAAAAAAAAAAAAAAAAAGAAGAAAGAAAGTTCAGCTCAACACATTTCTGTAAAATAAAGCTGCTGTTTTAATAAAGTCATTGATTAGGAAACCCACAGAGGAAAATGGAAACAAGTTTGTCTCAACCCTCATACCACTACATAGATTGATTTACTTCAAATTTTAAATCTTACATTGTATTTTACAGAAAGACTCTGAAGAATTCTCTGTTGTATTATTCTCATTTTCTAGTTGGCAAAGCTGAGTTGCTGACTTTTGCAGTAATTCACCCATGTTGATAGCCAAACTAAGTAGGCCCACTTTTGGACCACCCAAAGAAAAGCACTTCCCTAGAATTTGAGAGTTGGAGTGTTAACTACATCTGGGCTCTAATACAGGTTCTGCTGACTATATGTGAGATGTGAAGCAAAGAGCATGGTCCATGGGATTCAGCTTTCTATTTTTTGCCCTGGGAATAAATTCATAAGTTAATATCTCTCCCCCCCCTTTTTTTTTTTGCCTCCAGAGTTATTACTGGGGCTCAGTGCCTATACCACAAATCCACTGCTCCTAGAGGTTATTTTTTTTCCTTTTTGTTGCCCTTGTTGTTTTATCATTGTTGTGGTTATTATTGTTGTTACTGATAGGACAAAGAGAAATGGAGAGAGGAGGGAAGCCAGAGAGGGGGAGAGAAAGATAGACACCTGAAGACCTGCTCCACTGCTTGAGAAGAATCGACCCCCACCCCCGCAAGTGGGGAGTCAGGGGCTCTAACCAAGATCCTTAAGCTGGTCCTTGTGCTTTGCATCATGTGCACTTAAAACTGCTGTGCTACTGCCCGACCCCTCATATCTCTCCTTAGATGACTGAGAGGACTTGATGAGAACATGCTTATGATGATCCCAGGACACTGCATTGCCCACAGACAGCTCCATCAATGCTAGTACCAGTAATATTTCTACTGACAACGTTGCTATAAACCCTTTTGGAACAGGGCCCAGGGATAGAAACCTCATCTGGTAGGACACGCATTACCATGTCAGAAGCCCTGGCTGTGAGACTCAACACCATATTGGAGCATCACCATAGTATGGAGAAAGATTCATGATGGCTGATCAGTTTCTTTCCCTTCTCTCTCTCTCTCTCTCTTTTGTATTCCTATATCTGTATACCATACATACATACATGAAGTAGAAGTCATTCTGGGAGCTGTGCAATTGCCTATGCAAGCCCCCCACACACACCCCACTTTGAATAATTGTTTTTGAATTAGAATTGTCTTAGCAGCAGCTGATCTTCAGAATTCACTGCTAAATAGATGAGAGTTTCCTCTAGATACAGAAATCATGGTTTGCTCATCGACCTTGAATCTTGCCACATCATTGGTTGGTTGAAACTTCACTTTGAGGCTTTAATGCATCTTTCTTGGCATCTGTCACAGTGCACTGGTCAGACCTGCTCGTCAGAGGTGCCTGAGTGTGATACCGACATAGTTCCAGAGCTCCATGAGACAGGAGGAGAGAAGGAGGTAGATGGAAATGCTTTGGTTTCCATTGTCTTTGTGCCAGCACTTTCACCCACGTAGCTATTCCAGCAGCTCTGACACTGTGACCCCACACAGCTAAACTCCAGCCAGCTTGTGCACATTTGCATTTGTATTCTTCTCACCAGGAGAGTTTGGAGATGTTCTTTCTGATCCTACCTGTAAAAATACTGCTTGTACATTTCCCCTGTGAGTATGGACATAGGTTTGTTAGTGTTATCAGAACCTGAAATATTATTCTTCTGCTGTTTTCATTTCAGAACTTTACTTGCACTTCACTATTGGGTGATTAAAATACACACACACACACACACACACACACACACACACACACACACAGTAACAGTCCTATTCCTCGAGGTCAGTGATATCTGCACAATTTCTTAAATGTTGTGAAATTAAGATTATACAAATTTATAGATCTCTGTAGCACAAATAGGCTTTAGAGACAATTTAGTCAAGATATTTTTATTTTACTTTATTTAAATGTTAGGGAGACCATGCAATCCTAAGCG
Source organism: Erinaceus europaeus (assembly GCF_950295315.1). NCBI lineage: Eukaryota > Metazoa > Chordata > Mammalia > Eulipotyphla > Erinaceidae > Erinaceus > Erinaceus europaeus. The sequence continues at coordinate 61,581,408 of NC_080170.1, forward strand.
TAGGCTTAAGGTGGTACAGGGGCTTGTACTTGTGACCTCACCCAGGAGTGAGTAGCAGGGTGAGCACAAAAGGCCAATAGTAGATGGAAAGAAACTGCTTGAAAACCGAACAGATTGTTGAGTGAGGAGGCACAATATTAGTTTTAGGTATGGTTAAAGTAAAAACTAACAGTGATACTAGATTGCTTACCTTCTTGTGCTCTTGCAAGAGCATTATGAGCAGAGTGCTTATTTTTCTTACTTTGCTTTTTTGTACAGCTAATAATCTTTCACATTAAATGCCAACTCTGCTGTTTGACAACATGAGCAACTGCTCTTCAAACAGAGGGCTTGGGTATATATTGTTTTTACTGTAAATGGTTTCAATGAAATCTAAATTTCTGTGTTAAAAGCGGTGATTAACCTTTCATAATCAATGATATGTCCATCTCAACTCTCTCCCACAAATAACACTATTCATCATCAAACCACTTATTCTTAACTTGGTTATACAAAATGTCTAGGAATGCCAAAGAGTTGAAATGAGTGAGAGAACTTTCTGTTTCAGTTTCTTCATCTTCATGGCAGGGTCTGAGATGCTGTACCTTGCTTTCTGGTTAAATCATAGAAAGTACCTGGCACCCTTTGAAAAGTGAAAAATATAAACAACTCTGGTTATCTTTACCTAAAAACCTATTACACAGAGAACATGCTTGCTTCTGCCTTCTGGAGAGTAAACCTCCAACAGCAGTTGGATTTGTATAATATTTTTCTACCATGTCTTAGTGGAGGTTGTTTAAGGTACAAGTAGCAGATTCTTTTTTTTTTTTAATTTATTTTTTTATTTAAGAAAGGAGAAATTAACAAAAACATAGGATAGGAGGGGTACAACTCCACACAATTCCTGCTGCCCAATCTCCATATCCTATCCCCTCCCCTGATAGCCTTCCCATTCTCTATCCCTCTGGGAGCATGGACCCAGGGTCCTTGTGGGTTGCAGAAGGTGGACAGTCTGGCTTCTGTAATTGCTTCCTCGCTGAACATGGACGTTGACTGATCGGTCCATACTCCCAGTCTGCCTCTCCCTTTCTCTAGTAGGGTTGGTCTCTGGGGAAGCAGAGCTCCAGGGCACATTGGTGGGGTCTTCAGTCCAGGGAAGCCTGGCCGGCATCCTGATGGCATCTGGAACCTGGTGGCTGAAAAGAGAGTTAACATACAAAGCCAAACAAATTGTTGAGCAATCATGGACCCAAAGGTTGGAATAGTGGAGAGGAAGTGTTGGGGTGGAGGTACTCACGGCAAACTCTAGTGTACTTCTGCTTTCAGGTATATATTTTGCACTAGTTTATGGATAGGTGTGAACATATGCTCTCTCTCACAGAACCTGGTCTATATCTAGGTTTTAGGACTTTGTTAGAACGTGAACCACCTGGGATGGAATTAGAGAATACTATGAAAGGAAAGGCCTCACCCGAGTAATGAAGCTGAAGGGTTGTCATTCCACACCTGAAGTCTCTGGACACAGTCTGAGCTAAAGCATGTTGATTTGGCAATCATTGGGTTGATTAGGTTGTGATCTGCAGATGCAATATTATTTGATATGAATTGGGAGAGGTATGCGGGAACAACTAACCCTAACAAAAGCACTTTTCAAAGTTAACCCAGTTACCAAATAACGTGATGATAACAATAACTACCCATTGTCTTTTTGAATCCTAAGACAGCAGGAACCTCACATTTCCACTATAGAGCCTATATTTCCCCCAGTCCTGGAACCTTAAAGTAGTAGATTCTTATCTGAGCTCATTTAAGCCCTATGGAGACTGGGCAGATACAGAGCTATTTCATTGCATTGGAAATCTGGAACGAAAGCAAGTCATAGGAGCACCTGGAGCAGGAACTAGAGTTAGAGTGCCCTGTGTACCTGCTCCCTCTGTGTTAACTCCCATTGTATTAGCTCAAACCATCCAGAGACTGCGTGAGAGAAAACATCTAGTGGATCTCATGGCATTGTGTCAAATGTTTATCACTGGTCCAACTGACCAGTTTCTTCCTGGCCTCTTCTGCATGTCTCTGTGTTGTTGTTGGTGGTGGTGGTATGTTGGTGGTTGTTGTTGTTGGTGGTGGTGGTATGATAATGATATCAGTCAGTGGGGAAATTAACTGATTCTGGATGCCCCATTCAGAATCCCCTGATAAGTTGATTTTGTCACTCAAACCAGAGGAGATATACTGCCTGTTTTAGGAGCCTAGGTTAAACCATGACAGGGCAGTGACATTCTGCCTTTCTCTGTCATTGTACCACCCAGGCTGGGCAGCCACAGAGGGAGAATTCCTTTTATTTCATAGATAATAGTGATGCTGGAGGAAGAACACAGTGCTTTGTCAGTACCTTTTCTGGTGATATAGTGACTGTCTTTTTCGGGCAGAAGGAGTGACACAAATGTTTCTCTCCTTCCTCCATGGATCAGTTCCTGAAAAGCAGGCTACCCAGAAGAACACTTGTATTATTCCAGTCATATTTCCCCCTGTCTTGCAAACTAATTTTTGAGATACTTCTGCATTTCTGATTAATCTGCTGCTCAGAGTAGCACTTCATGCTTTGCTGTCTCAGCTTCTCCATGCCTTGATTTTTCTTGAATAGAAAAGTGATTTATGAATATACTTGCTTTTACCACTTTGTTAGCCTACTATTTCATGTTGCTCTCTCTGAGTATGTAAATTTCATACTCACTGATGACAGGCTTCATGCACTATGCCAGAACATTCCTTGCCTTTCATAGAGACTAAAAGTGGAGACACAAACTCTAGAATCTAAGTGTTTATGTTCCTTCATTTAAATGTCTAACTCAAGTTACAACTATTGGTTTCTATTTTTTTTCCCCTCTGGCTAGTAATCACTAGTCAGGATTGTGAATTTTCTAGAACAATACCTGGCATATGGCAAACAGTTGGTAAATGCTAGATATTTTAATCACTGCCTGTCTCCATCAATAGGGCCATAACTTATTATACTTCAAGTGAGACAACCCTTGCTGACTCCTTTTCTGCCCCCTCTCAATAATTCATTATTATATTTATAATTAGTGTGATAGCTATCATACCCTTAATCAGTAAATGTCTAGCCCTTGCTAAGAACTTTTAATTTCTACTAAGCAATCTACACCATTAGTTTATTTAAACCTTTCAGTAACATGCTTCCATTTTAAAGATGGGAAAAGTAAAGCTCAGGGAGATGAGGTTCCTGATGCAATTTCAGTCAGTTGGTGAGCTCACCTCACATCACATAGCTCCTGTGGTTAACAAATGTGAGCTTCAGTAATCCAGTTTCATTCACTTGTCTATGGAATAGCTCTTTCTTCTCTGTCACAGGTTCTCCAGATCTCTCATCTGACTTTTGGACCAATTCTGTCTGATCTTCTTGTCCCAGCTTCTCCTTGCTCAAGCTCTTCTCCAGCCTCTGGGAGATACTTCTCAGAAATTTTCAGTAGATCATAGACTTTCAGTGGCTCTCCATTTCTGAAACACATTGGTCATTTCTCAGCCTTTCTCCTAACCATGCTGTTATCCTTCTTCTGATGTCCCGATTATCATCATCTCTAAGCTAGTGTGTAGATGTATCCCTTAGTGTGCCTCTGGCTCCTCACTTGTTCATTTGTTGGGACTCTCAGACACTGTTTAGACTCCTACCTTTCCTCTCTCCAACTCCTCTCTTCATAGCTAACTGCTGCTTTCTTCTGCTCTCCAAATACTGTATTCATACTATCTTGCACATTATTCCAGTGGCCTGTAATTTACTGTTTTTTCCATATCTGTCTCTGTAACTGATTTCCTAGTAGACAAGGAGCACACCTCTGTCATTTTGTATTTTAGCCAAGTAGCCAACTCCTAGGCCTCTGTAAACACCAAACACAGAAAGGAACTCAGGTGAATAGAGGCTGTTTAAGTAAACTCCCAGATGTTCATTTACTCAACATTTATGAATGGTGTGGGGAGGGAGAGAAAGAGAATGAACTACAATATCGCTCTGCCACATGTGGTGCCAATGATTGAACTCACCACCACTGAGTCCTCTGTTTGATCCATAGCTCCACCTCCAGGACCACTGCTTATTTCTTTGGCTTCTGATATTTAACCACTGTAACTGACCTTTTCAGATAGAAAGAGCGATATATAGACAAACTGAAGCAAAATACCACAGCACTAATGCTGTGCCATGTGCACATAAAAATGTGCTCACTATCCAGGTGAGGTATCTTGCAGGCCCCTAGGTTTTCTTTCTTTTTTTTTTTTTAAAGTAAACACTGACAAAAAACATAGAATAAGAAAGGTGCAACTCCATACAGTTCCCACCAAGAGAACTCCGTGTCCCATTCCTTCCCCTGATAGCTTTCCTATTCTTTATCTTTCTGGGAGTATGGACTGAGGGTCATTAAGGGGTACAGAATGTGGAAGGTCTGGCTTCTGTAATTGCTTTCTCACTGAACATGGGAATTGGCAAGTCGATCCAAACTCCCAGCCTGTCTCTCTTTCTGCAGTGGGGCGGGGCGGTTGTCTGCCCAGGGAAGTCTGGGCGGCATCATGGTAGCATCTGGAACCTGGTGTCTGAAAAAAGAGTTAACATATTAATCCAAAAAAATTATTGACTAATCGTGGACCTAAAGGCTGGAATAGTACAGATGAAGAGTTGGGGATCTCTGTTTTGTAGATAGTAGGCCTATTTTAGTTATATTCCAAAGGGCCCATGAGTATAATAGTGTTTTTATTTATTTATTGTTTTTCCTGAGCCTGACATCTGATATGCAGGTGGTTCCAAGTTATTGTCTGGGGAGATGGTGTCATGGTTGGAAAAAGGACCAGAAAGCTGGATCAGGGAAGACAGTAGCTCCCAAATATGGGAAAGGGGTATAAATATTGTTGACTGTAAACCCCATAATTTGATGTGATCTGGGGCCCATATTCAGCTTAGGAGCATATGTGACCTCTACATCCCTCTAGATCTTAGCTTACATTCTGTGGTCATTAGTAGGAATGTTCCAAGCTGCCCCAAAATCAGGACCCTTCTTCCTCAGGTGTAGCATAGAGTATGTTGACCATCCTCCCTTCAGAGGATGGAACATTCTCTACCGTTGTTGATCCATGCTGAGGACAAGGTCCCATGGGGGCCTACAGAGGGTCTATTGTGTTGTTCCTGATATAGATGACCGGTAACAATGGAGAGTGGGATTTATTCGAGATCTAGGCCCATCATATCTGTTGGGAATCTCAGGACTCCTCGAATAGGACCCCAGCTGATAGGTTGGTCTGATAATGACTAAAGAGTCATCCTTAAAGTGTGCCAGCCCTTTGCCCTTATTCAGCTTTTGCAGACCTTACTTTGATAGGGTTAGCTTTGGAGTGATTGAGGGAAGTGTAATATTAAGTAGGTGAGGATGATATCTAAGTCTAAGTAGACACTTTATAGTGTCTTTTTAGGTCTTTCTACTTCCTTGGTCTGTATATTGATTCACTGCAGACTATTGTGCACTTTTGCTTTCAGGTATATATTTTGCCCTAATTTATGGGCACATGTGAACATATGCCCTATCTCATGGGACCTGGTCTATATCTAGGTTTTGAGACTTTGTTAGGAAATGGAACTAGAGAATCCTATGAAAGGAAAGGCCTCACCAGAGTAATGAGGCTGAAGGGTTGACATTCCTTGCCTTCTGTGGGCAGGGATAATGGTGGTGGATGTTGAGTAAGTGTTAAGTAAAAATAGTTATACATTTTGACCTTTTTTCTTGTTTTTATTTATTTATTTTTAAATGGAATCTACTCTAGTACTTTCTTTAAACCTAATGTTTGTATAAAGAATTTCTGTCTCTGCACAAGAAAGCATTTTCATTCTCTGGAGAGGTAGAATTCTTTGAGTTTCTACTGCATATAAAATTCAGGAGGTGGTAATTAAAGTGATTAACAAGAGCATATAGGTATTTAAGTAATCAGCTTGCCCATTATTTATTAGAGGTCTTTACCTCCTAAATAGGAAAATTATTCATTTAAAACATTTCATTAAATCTTGGATCTTATTTTCAATATATAAATCAAGTCAGAGACCTGGATGGAGGGGGACTGGAGGAAGGGGTGCTGGAAGGCTTGTCAGTAGTTAACTTTCCTCCTCAGAAACTCACTCATTGCTTGTCACTCCCAGCGAAACCACCAGGCACTATTTTAGGGAAAGGTCAGTATAGAACATAGACCTTTACCTCTGTTCATCTGGTGGCCCATTGGGCAGTGTGTAGTGGTCCCTGCAGCCATACTATAGACTGGAGGGACCATTGGGTGAAGATGCTGGGTTCCAGTGGAGGGTCAAATACTTACTGTTGTCTTTCTCAGACATATGAACTGAGACATCCTGAGTTGAGAAAGTTGTCATCCAAGTTGAGCAGATGCTGAGAGCATTCAGGAATTTTTGTTTTAGAACATGGATTTTTTGGCACCGTGTCCAGACTGTGGATTCATGAGTGCTGCAGATGGTAAAGCAGGTTTTTGAGAAAACACCCTGTCACCAGCGAACAAGTACCATAAATAAGCAGAAATTTTATGAAGACAAACAATTTAAAATTCTGTACAATTTTCTGGTATAGATTCTCTCGATGCAAGAAATCTGTTATGGCTAGATTTTCAGAGATGAATAATTAATCTAAAGTTATATATTCTAGTTCAGAAAATATAGCGAAGGGATGGAGAAGCAGGCTCAGAAAAAGGAGAAACACTGGGAGCCTTGGCATCAGTGTGGCCAAGCAAGAACTAATGTTTTTTGTTTTTTTACCAGAGCCCTGCTCAGCTGTGGCTATGGTAGTGCTGGGGACTGAAGCTGGGATTTTGAAGTCTCAGGCATGAGAGTCTCTTTGCATAACCATTATACTATCTACCCCCACCCTTAATGTTTTTATCAAAATTGGTTTTGTTGATTTGAAGCATTTGCCCCAATCTATACTTTCCCATCTGACTTCATCCACTAGCACTGCCACTGCCAAGAAGGAACCTCTATTTACCTGAAGTCAGATGGAGTCCTGGAAGTCTGGCTAAAGTGACATGCCATCTTCCTGCTCACAGAGGACAGAGCCCCCTGGTGGTTAGCCATACTATATCTACCACCACTTAGGAGGGTCACTCCCCTCACCCCCAAATAAAAGACTGGGATATCCCAAATGTATAAGATAAAGCTGGCTTGGTATTACCCAAATAAAAAAGCACCCTTTGGAGGCAAATGATTCATGCTGGAAGATAAAAGAAAAAAAAGATGAAGTCAGGGAGGTGTCGCACTGGCTAAGGCACAGGACTCTCAAGCATGAGGTTCTGAGTTCAATCCTTGGCAGCACATGTACCAGAGTGATGTCTGGTTCTCTCTTCTCTTCTCTTCTCTTCTCTTCTCTTCTCTTCTCTTCTCTTCTCTTCTCTTCTCTTCTCTTCTCTTCTCTTCTCTTCTCTTCTCTTCTTTCTCTTCTCTTCTCTTCTCTTCTTTCTCTTCTCTTCTCTTCTCTCTCTCTCTCTCTTCTTTCTCATTAATAAATAAATAAAATCTTAAGAGAAAAAAAGACCATTATGTGGAGAATAGAGTTAATGGAGAAAAGTCTTCAACCATTTGTGGTTGGTGTCTGTAGATGAGATTTGTGTACTGTTTCCTGGGCCAACTCTGCTACTGGACCAATTCTGTGTGTTCTAGTATCTCATTTATGTGTACCATAGTTACTATCCACTGAACCCAAGTTTCTTTTCAATTCTTTGTGGCTAAAAGTGGAATAAAACTTGTGTTTCTATCTTTAAAAGTTGAACTTTCTATCTCCTTGGCCCTCCTTTCCCCACCCCCCACCCCATTTGTAAAATGAAGGGATGGGTTTAGCCCTCTATACTGAAGTCTCCAAAGATAACTTTTTTTTTTGGTCTTGTTATTCATGATAACTATAGAGGCAATAAAGTAGTTGCCAAATTTCAGAGGAAAAATTTATAAGCTTTTTGTTTTGTTTTCAGTGTGTGTTTGCAAAGCTTGCCTGCTGTTACTTGGTCACATTCTCAATTTGTCCTACAATATAAAAATGAAAACACTTTGACAGTGCTTCTAGGTAAACTTAGGTGTTATGGTCTGTATGCTTCATGTCTAGCAGATAAATGACCTTGAGGGTGGATGCCAGATGCTCACAGAATTCCTATAATGGAGAAGTCCTGGGAACTACAACCCCATCAATCAACATGGAGGTAGAGCACCATTCTCTTCTAGCTAGCACAACCTGTGTCTTCTTATTTTACAAGTGGAAAGTCCTTATGTGTGTTTCCCTTCCATTTACTGATAGAAACGAAAGCTACGCCAATAGTGTGTATGAGTTCCTATTTTAATTCTTATGTGTTTTAAGTGTTGACAACTAGTGTACTTGACTGTTTTTCAACCAGATAATAAACACTGATAGTCTGAGTTTTAGCAAGTATGAACTCTATGTTAAAAGTTTCCCTAACACATGGGATAGAAGAATGGCAGAGAGCTAGGTGGTGGCTCACCTGGTTAAGTATACATAGCACCATGCACAAGTACCTGGGTTCAAGCCCCTGGTCCCCACCTACAGGGGTTCTGCCTCATAAGTGGTATCTATCTTTATCTCCCCCTTTCTATTTCCCCTTCCCTCTCAATTTCTTTGTCCTGTCAAATTTTTTTAAAAAAGCAAAATTTGTCTTCCAAATGTGAAAATAAACTTGAACTCTTTATCATTATATGAATACTCAGCATGCTGCTGTGGAAGTCTGTCAGTGCTTTCCCAGGTTTTCTGTATGTGATTATTGAGATCTGTTTCATAGAGAGGAACAGTGAATATAGATTGGTGTTCATAGTCTCAAAGCTCCGTGTTTTAGAAGACCATAAATTACCCATGTATGAAAGGACAACTTGTGTTTGACTGCACTGATATTTTATTTATCTCTAAAATGAGATAGTAGTTCAGGTATCATAGATATAAGTGGATATTTAGTGTGTGGAACTTGTTTGCTATGTGACCCTCTAGGCCTCTTATCTGACTACATTTCCAAGTCCTGAGTCAGTTCAAAACCCAGACTTAACCCATCACAACCTAGGATTGTCCAGTCTCATGGATGTTTCTATCCCACATACGTTCTTTTTTTTTTTTTTTTTTTGCCTCCAGGGTTATTGCTGGGGCTCTGTGCCTGCACCATGAATCTACTGCTCCTGGAGGACATTTTTTTCCCCTTTTGTTGCCCTTGTTGTTGTAGATGTTGTTGGTTGTTTGGATAGGACAGAGAGAAATGGAGAGAGGAGGGGGAGACAGAGAAGGGGAGAGAAAGACAGACACCTGCAAACTTGCTTCACCTCCTGTGAAGCGACTCCCCTGCAGGTAGGGAGCTGAGGGCTTGAACAGGGATCCTTATGCTGCCGGTCATTGCTCTTTGTACCATGTGTGCTTAACCCGCTATGCTACTGTGCCCCCCCCCATACATTCTAACCCCTCTTAGATGTCCAGGAATAGAAGATTATGCTTATTATGAACATTTTCTCAAAAAGGTCTAATGCCTCTAAACATTCTGTGGCCAAGCAAATGTGATAATTTTAGAGGTTATAGGCCAGGTAACACATATTTCTCTATGTCCTTGCATCTCTTTGTTTCTCAGCTCATCTGCCTCCCTAAATTTCTGCTTCTAATGCTGTACTCATACACCATTTATAGATCTTGGGAAGTATTTTATCCCCTTTTTCTCTACTTCTTATCAAGAAACTTAATTTATGTAGCACTGTGGTTATTTACTTATCACTTTATTTTTATATTTATTTTATATTTTATTTAATGTGAGAGATGGAAGGATGGAGCTAAAGATAGGTAGATAAATGAATCGATAGGTCCTAGAGGTCTGATCACTTCTGACTTAAGATGTTGCTGGAGACTGAACCTGGGACCTCAGAGCCACAGCATGAAAGTCTTTTGCATAGCTATTATGCTATCTCCCCAGTCTTGTGGTTATTTAAATGTTTTTTCATCTGTTCCTCCACTGACTTCCCAGGGTTTTCAGTATTAATTTATGATTCTGTCTTGTCTTTCCCCCCTATCTCTACAAACATCTTTTGAATTGCAGCTCCTGGGATACCTTTTTCCCTGAGCCATACCTAGATTGTTCCTCATTCTTTGTGAGCACACCATTGTCATGATTTTAATTTTGGGTCATTGTGTCAATGAATTCCTGTTATTAATCTCCAGTTGAGGCACCTCTCATGAGCTCCATACAGCAAACTTAACATTTCTCTTTAGGTATCGAACAACATGCATTAGAATTATTACCTTTCCAATATTGACCTGAAATACTGATCTTTCCACAATAGCCTTCCAGGGTTCTTAGTAGGACAAAATGTCAATTAGTGGCAAGTGCTGCTAACAGGTCAAGTTATATGATTGGCTTACCAATAGGGGGGCATGAACCACTAGAGAGAAAATTAAAAGCCTTATTGGGTTTGAGAAATAAAGAAGGGAAGGAGACTCAGAGATGGTGGTTGATACCATTTTTAAAAGGAGTTTTACAGTAAAAAAAGAAAGAAGCAGTTTCATATTAGTGAGAGAACAAAGTAAAATGAGAATTTTAGTCTAGTGCTTATATCAGTATATTCAAATAATAGTAATAGCTACAATTTACTCAGTGCTTATTGAACACTTGACACTGTCAAAGAAAAGAGAAAGCTTAATATATACTTGGAAATGGCCCATCTGTTGTATGCTTTACATTGGGTTCTAGTTCTCCCCCACGGAGAGAATTAGATCAGTCCAGTTAGTTTCCGGGCCTACTTGGCCCCGCCCCGAAGGAACCCTGCCAGAGTTCCTGAGTTCCTGAGTTCCAGAGTGACAGAGTTGGAGGGTTCCTGAGTTCCATAGTAAGAGAGAGTGCTTGCGCCGCTGCAATGAGACAGCAGAGTTCTTTCTGGTGATTAGTTTGTCTTAGTTTATGAATCGTTGTTCCTGAATAAAGAAATACAGCTTCCCTGCCCAGCCGTTGTCTCCGCATCTCTGTTACCCGCCCGTGAAGCTAACCAGGCCAGCTGGAGCCGTCCGAAATTTTAACAACAAATGGTGCCTACAACGTGGGACCGGACCTGCGCAACTCCCAGATAAGTGAAGACTTTGCCTACCTATGCACTATGGTCTTCTCTTCTACTTATGAAGAGGTTTGCCAAAGCCTCTACTGTTTCATCATGAGACAGTTACTCTGTCTCTGGAACATTTTACTCTGGGCTCTCGGCTCTCCCTCTCTGAGGTCTCGCTCCCTGCTCTCCCCCCGTGGTCGGCCATTGCTGGCTGGCTCCACGTGGTCTGAACCAACCCCCCCCCCCCCATCCTATAATAAAGATTTGTGTACCCCTTTGCTCTGGACGTCCGCTCTCTTCTCCGCGGTGCAGCCCGACACCAGACCGCCAAAACAACACCCATCAAAGTTGATCAACTCACTACATGATTTCAGGCACCATCTTTAAATATCTCAGTGAATACAAAAAGGGAAGGAAGATCAATTAGAGAGCTTACAATGGAGCCCTGGTAAACAACAGTATTAAGTTCTGCCTTTACATTGCAAATTAGTTACTGGGTTAGGCTTCCCCAGCACTGTAAGGAAGATCCCTTATAGAGAGTCTCCCTGTAAATATCCTTTGCTAAAGATGCCCTCCACTCAGTCTTCAGAACCTCTCCCAAGAACTCAGCCTTTTTCTAAGGATGTGTTTTGGGTTATAGATTTTTCTCCCCTACAAAACCAAGACAGAAGAGTTTGGGGTCTCTTGACTCTCATGTCTGGAGCTAGACAGGAGGTATAAAGCTATGGAGAGGTCATAAGAAAATAGGTTTCCTGTCTGCCTTCCTTTCCCCCTGAACACCCCCCCCCCCCAATCTGTGTGTGGAAGCCATGTACACTGAGTTGGTACTTGTTGTAGTTCAGATACATTTTGTGTTCAGTTCTCAGAGCAGCAACAATGTGGTAAGTTTTGAGGCCTGATTAAGAGCTGTGGTTTGCATTCTTTTTCTTCAAATCATTCTAGACCCAGCTCTTAGAAAAGTTTCTCTTTTGTTTTGAAGGAGTGAAGTGAGATAGCAGTTGAAGGTTCATTTTAATGGGCTTATTGTTTGAATTTAAAATATCTGATCTTGGGGATCCACAGTCAGGGGTTCATGCAGTAACCATCGTGCAGACATCAAAATCTGCTGTCATTTCTCTGCCTTCACAGATGCCCTGGTGGTAAGTGAAACCTTGCATTTAAATAAATACATTTGGACTTAATTTCTGCCTTCCATGCTGTGACAGAACTGTCAAATGTGAAGTGTAATGACTGTATGATTTCTTGTAATGGCACCAAAAACACCCCTGGAAAACAGATTTGAATGTCATCTAAGTAAATTCTCTGTGGGGCGCAGACCCATTTAGGGATTGCGTTCCTTTTTGGCTTTTATACAACAGACTGGGAGTGCTTTGCAAGGAAGGGAGAATAAAGTGGTGTCTCAGGGAATAATAGGCAAAGGAAGGCCTCACAAAGCCCAGGAAATGGAAAACATTGACTTTATCTTAGCAAAACTTCCCTCTATCCATGGGAAAACTGACCTGCAACTGTGTCTAAGTTACATGGCCCTTAGCTTATATGTGCTCTCTCTTACATTTTACTTTGTCTGATGAGCCCACTGTAGAGCCTTCATCTCCTGAAACTGATTGGTTTACCTACATTCTATTCCACTCTCCCTGTGAAATTGTTTGTTTTCATAGTGGTAAGCTGATTGGCTTACATTACTGTCTATGCTTCTGAGGATAGGTACACACTTCTTCAAATGTGTGTATTCTTACTGTGCTCATTAGCAACATGTTAAAAGACCTCCACCACAGAATGTCCCAGAAATTCTAATGTTGTAATACTCATACTAGTCTTTTAGACCTCTATCAGATCTTTCTTAATTTCCAGACTGGCATTGACAGCGAGTCACGGAATAGAAGAGAATGTGTTGGGATGAAGAGGTGAAGGGTCTTTCTCTGTCAACACTTAGGATCCTAACTTGAACTCCCTAAACTTTGGCTTTACTGCCTTCCCTCTGAAAATGAAGGAGTTGGAATAAACTAGCCATTTTGAAGCTGAATTTCCTTGAGCTTCAGCATTTAGTGATTTCCCTGGTTCACTCTGAGCACTGTTGTGAACCTGTAATTGCAAGATCTTCCCCTCTGCCCATCGTGAATTTTTTTTCCCTCACCAGAGCAATGCTAGTGGTGTGGGGGATTGAGCCTGGAACTTTGGAGCCTGTTTGCATAACTGTTATGCTGTTTCCCTCAACCAGTGATGGATTTTTTTTTTGTTTGTTTGCTTTTTTTTTTTTGAGAACCTCCTAAAATACATTGAGGTTGAGAATCAGTATTTTCAGTGATCTATGATATTTTTTCTAATCTCAACACCCAATCATATATATGATTTTTAACTTCTTTATAAAAAATGGTTTTCAAGGCCAGTGAGACAGCTCACATGGACAGGTCCCTGCTTTGTCACATGTGAGACCCAGGTTGTAGCCAGGCCCCAGCATTCTAGAGGAAAAATCAGTTCTGAGTTCTCTTCTCTGCTCCCCTACCATCTCTCTGATTCTGTCTCTTTCTCTTTTTATCTGAAAATGTAAACACTGATAATCTGGGAAGTGGTGCAGTGGTTAGAGCTTTGGATTTGTTTTGAATCCTCAACACTATATGTACTAGAGATTCTCTGACTCTTTATCATTAGTAAATATATACTTATTTTTCTAATCAGCCTAAAATGGTGAAGTCTTTGTGGTATTAATAAGAAAAAAATCAATTTTCAGAAAACCACATAATTATTCAGGTGTGAATTTAATTGAAATGCTCTTACTGACATTTGGTGCATATCTTAGGAGTGGTGAAATTTACTCCCACCTTCATTCCTTCTCTTTCTCCTTTTATGTCCTTCCTTCTTTGTTTTGAAGACTGATAAGTTCTGAGAGAGAGTGCACCTGGAACTTTGAAGCCTCAGACATACACACTTTTTTGAATAACCATCGTGCTATCTTCCCTGTCCTCATGAGTCATGGAGAGGTATTTGTAGACCTTCTTCCTTCTATACTTTGAGTTTCATGGAATGCATAGCCCATATTTATCCTAATCGTGTGGGATTGCTTGCATGTAGTATATAACACAGTAGATATAGAATGTTTGATAAATTCTGGTTGAGTGAATCCACTGATATGAATAGGTATATAAATGAGCACAAAACCTCATTCTACTACTTCCAGTTTGAACAGTTAAACTCAAGTCTTAAGCATCTTCTATTGGCATGCTGTATCAGCTCTTTTTTCCCTCTAATCTCTTCTCAGGTGGTAATTTCTAAGAAATGTGTTCTTGTTGAGCAGTTATTCTGAGAATAAATTGTCTGTGATATCATAAGTGAATATCAGAAAATTTGGGAACCACTGTAAGCTACAACTTAAGTATTATCTCTTAATTTTAGATGTAGAAAAACCCAGTAGAGTGGTAAAAGTAATATGAACTGCATGCCACTATTTCTCTGTATTTTTCTTTTTGTTAATTTATCATTTTGTTTAATTCTCTATTGAAACAGAATTTTATTTCCCTCTTTGTGCTTAATCCTATGTAAGGTGGTGGGGTATTATTTTTTTTAATTTATTTTTTATTTAAGAAAGGATAAATTAACAAAACCATAGGATAGGAGGGGTACAACTCCACACACTTCCCACTACCCAATCTCCATATCCCATCCCCTCCCCTGATAGCTTTCCCATTCTCTATCCCTCTGGGAGCATGGACCCAGGGTCCTTGTGGGTTGTAGAAGGTGGAAGGTCTGGCTTCTGTAATTGCTTCCCTGCTGAACATAGATGTTGACTGATCGGTCCATACTCCCAGTCTGCCTCTCTCTTTCCCTAGTAGGGTGGGTCTCTGGGGAAGCTGAGCTCCAGGACACATTGGTGGGGTCTTCAGTCCAGGGAAGCCTGGCCAGCTTCCTGATGGCATCTGGAACCTGGTGGCTGAAAAGAGTTAACATACAAAGCCAAATTGTTGAGTAATCATGGACCCAAAGGTTGGAATAGTGGAGAGGAAGTGTAGGGGGGTTACTCACTGCAAACTCTAGTGTACTTCTGCTTTTGGGTATATATTTTGCTCTAGTTTATGGATAGGTTCTCTCTCACAGAACCTGGTCTATATCTAGGTTTTGGGACTTTGTTAGAAAGTGATCCACCTGGGGTGGAATTAGAGAATGCTATGAAAAGAAAGGTCTCACCCGAGTAATGAAGCTGAAGGGTTGTCATTCCACACCTGAAGTCTCTGGACACAGTCTGAGATGAAGCATGTTGAGGTGGCAATCATTGCGTTGATTAGGTTGCGATCGGCTGATGCATTATTATTTGATATGGATTGGGAGAGGCATGCGGGAAAGTGGGCCCTATCCTAAGGCTGCAGGACTGGGAGAAATATAGGCTCTATAGTGGAGATGTGAGGTTCCTGCTGTCTTAGGGTTCCAAAAGACAATGGATAGTTAATGTTATCATCACATTATTTGGTAATTGGGTTAACTTTGAAAAGTCCTTTTGTTAGGGTTTGCTGTATAGTACCCAGTATCTTTTAAATAGTTGTGCCACGGGTTGCCTCTGATCTACTTGGTCTAGGCTTTTGAGAAAGTCTGCATATCAAATACACAGCCTATATATTAAAAAGACTCAGTCTGTGTTGTAAAAACTTCAAGACATACAATTAATTTTCCCCCCTCATATTAATTAACTAGTGATTTAAATGACTACACTTTACTAGGAGTGTACATAAACACCATTCCCATGTGGTGGGGTAGTCTGTCTGCTTAAAAAACAATTCATTTTATTAAGATAAAAATTGGAATATAGAGTTATGTTGGTTTATGATACACATTTTTATTTGATACATTTATATTACATTACTGAAATATGATTACCATTATTACTATAGTGACTTCATATACTTATTATTTATATTCTCAACCTTTATCTAGCAATTGCAATTGTGTAACTTTATCAGTATTTCCCAAATTTCCCCACCCCATAACTCCTGAGAACCACAGTTCTACTCAGATTTTTTTTTTTGCACTATTTTAGATTTTGCATATAGATAGAGTTCTACAGTATTTGTCTTTTTCTGTCAGCCACACATCTCATTTAGCATGATGTCCTTTGAGACCAATCATGTTGATCCAAGTGGCAGAATTTCCTCTTTGTAATGTGTGTGTGCTATAGGTTGCCTCTGATGTCATATCTACAGTTTTACTTTTTTGGTGACTCTGCATCCTATTTTCCATAGTGACTCTGCCAGTTTGTATTCCCACCAACAGTGTGGAAGGTTCCCTTTTCTCTACATTGCCAACAGTGCTTGCTATATCTTTAGAGTAAGTGAGGCACATATTTATGAATATGTACAAATAAGAGTCTGAAGCAGTGCCATGACCAAGCTATAAGAATGTGTTTGGGGCTGGAGAGACAGCATAATGGTTATGCAAAAGACTTTCATGCCTGAGGTTCTGAGGTTCCAGGTTCAATCCCAGCACTGACATAATCCAGAGCTCAGCAGTGCTCTGGTATCTTAAAAAAAAAAAAAAAAGAAAGAAAAAAAAACTGTGTTGGGAGACACATTAGTGCATTTTTTAAATTGTAATATCCATTAGATGCAAGCCTTAAACAGTTCAGAACATTTTTGTAAAGGTATCCTAGGGCTGTTTACATATCCCACATGACACCATAAACATGTATGTCCCAGATTTCCTCTCTGTCACAACCTCTCAGCTTTTCTAGAGGAGAATCAGGAAATGAACTAGGTACAGAGACAGAGCAAGACATGCAAGGAAATGGGCTTATGGTACAGCTCCCTGGCTTTGTAAATGAGCCAGAAGAAAGTTTAGAGGGGCATAGTTAAATTGTTTTGGGGAGCATGACATTAGACAACTCCAAACTGGGTGTGCCACACTAAATGATGATGTTGTAGTACAGAGGACACAGTGAGGGAAAGAGAAAATCATGGGGCTGGGTGGTGGTGCACCTGGTTGAATGCTCATGTTACAATGTGCAAGGACAAGGGTTTGAGCCCCTGGTCCTCACCTGTGGTGGAAAGCTTTGTGAGAGGTGAAGCAGTGCTGCAAGATGTCTCTCAGTCTCTCTCCCTCTCCATCACCCCCTTCCCTATTTCTGCCTGTACCTAATCTAAAAAATAAAGATAATAAAAAATTAGGAAAAAAAAGAGAAAAATCATCACAAATTGACCCATAGATATCAGTTTTGATTAGAAAAAAAATGAGTGATTGGGGGCCAGTGAAGTAATAGCTAACTTGGATAGTGCACCATTAATGCCTTGCCTTGTGCATAGCCCATGTTTGAATGAAGCCCCCACCACATTAGAGCTAGCTTCTGTGCTATGGTCTCTGACACTGCCTTTCTCTCTCTATATATATATGTATATGTATATGTATATGTATATGTATATGTATATGTATATGTATATGTATATGTATATGTATATGTATATGTATATGTATATGTATATGTATATGTATATATATAATATACATAGGAGAATAAATTTAAGCAACATATATATAAGTAGTATCTGTGGAACAGGTAACTATGCTAAGGAATCAATGTGTCTTAACACTAATCCTAGGACTTGGAGAAAGCTAAATAACATGAAAGAGCATTGTTTCAAAAATCCCCTATTTTTAGAAATGCTATTAGCAGAAGCCTCAGCTCTAACCTTTTCCTTGTTCTTTCCATGTCATGCACATTAATTAACACTTCTGCCTTAAAAGAATGTGTTTTTCCCCATGCCCCAGAAATTATATTTTCAAAGCAAACTTCAGATTAGAAACCTCAAGGAAAATAAATGGAATGGTTTTAAATTGCAATTCACTGCATGTAATGTCCTGTTTAGACTTCTTTTCCAAGACCACAATTAATTAGAATTTATGATATACTTTATGAAGGACAATGAGGTTGAAACCTACATTTGCAGGATCTTTGGCAAAATAATTTGATAAACAATTAAGTGGTACACAAAAGACTATAGAACTAGCATGAATACTAAACAGAATAAGGTTTTAAACACTTTGGAAATGTTTCCTTTGCCACAAATTTAGAAATAATCCTTAACTCTTTATTGATTCAGGACTATCAAAAGCCTCCTATTGGGGCAAAACATAACACAGTTAATCTGCTTTTTATACTTGAATTGCTGGAATTATATATACTTCTTTATAAAATTTATCATTTTAATTTTACTAATTTAGATTTGCTTTCTCTATCTTATCCCCCCGCCCACACTGCCAAATGGCATCTATTCCATTGGCTGTGCACATATAGGATATTAAAAGGAAACTGTCTTTGTTCATTTGGGATCATTCATGATGGTAGAGGCTTTCCCTTGGTGTTACCATTCCAGATACGTGGTGTACTTTGTTTACCTTAAATTTATTTATATGTTTGTTTATTTATTTACTATTTATTTTAACCAGAGAATTGTTCAACTCTGGTTTATGAGGGTGTTGGGTTTTGAACCCTGGGAACTCAGGCTTTAGGCAAGTATGACTGTCATTTATATAACCATTATGCCAACTCCCCAGCATTGCATTACTTTAAATTGTCCCAAGTCATTGAATTGAAGTCAGTAATTTAACTTTTCTGTAAGATTCTTACAGTGGGGTCATTATGCATACCCTGTGTTTTATAATAGAGAAGGCACTAGAAGACAGAGAATAGAGAAAACTGATTAAAACAGCAGCAGCTAAACGGTAGCCATCACTCTATTATCAACCTGATCCACAGTTTTAATCTCTTTGTAACTAACCTTTTTATATATGTCCTACCAAGAATTCCATTTCAAAATATAGGCACAAAATTTTAAGAGGGTATTTTATAACATGTATTAAACTTTTTGAAAATAAAAGTAATAAGTAAATTATATTTCCATTATTCAATAGAAATTTTTAAAAAGTGTATAAAACTCTATTTTATCACCAAATGTTGGAGTTTGGGAATATACCCCCATCCCCAAAGTGAATAAAATACAAAGAAAACACTGAAATAGTGCCAGTTCTATATAGAGAGCTGGCATGTTGATAAAAAAGGGCAATATAAATTAAAGCACTGGCATTTCTGGGACCCCTGAAATTGAGATTCAGAAATTGAATCAGAAAGTCTGTGGTCTGGAAAGAGCTTAAGTGCTCAGGTCTCACCTGGGAAAACAGAACCTGGAGAAAGTGATTTGCCTGTGTTCCTTAAATGGCAGATGTGAATCAAGACCCAAGAACTTCTGAATTTTTTTTGAGAAAGCTCCCTAAGCCCATCTGGTGAGGGAAGGCATTCACATTCAGTGTTTAAAATAGTCTTGACCCCAGCCATCTGAAATCTTATGAATCTCTCCTTGGACCTCTATCCAGGGTGTTGAACCTTTTAGAAGATTTCACAAGAAATCTTTACATTTGTATTACTCTCAATGGACCATCAAAAAAAGCTTTTTAAGTTATGATCCTTATCACCTACCTATAAGCTAATTTCCTATCCCCATTTTATGGACCAGAAACAGAAACGAAGCAATGATGACTTAGTGATATTTATCTCAAACAATGTGGTTTTGTTCTCTTTCTTTTTTAATGATATATATGAAACAGTTGATATAGACAGAAAGATAATAGAGAGGGACAGGGACAGGCAGAGAAGAAGGGAGGGTGCAGAGGGGGACACGGAGAGACAGAAATAGAGACAGAGATTCCAGGTCACTACTCAGCTGTGGCTTATGGTGATGCTGGCAGTTGAACCTGGTACCTTAGAGCCTCAGGCAGTAGAGTCTCTTTGCATAGCCATTATGTCTTCTCCTTAGCCCTTTTTGTATCTTCTTGCTCAATGTTGTGTGAGCCTTGTAAGCATGTCTCATATTCTATTCTAAAGCTCAATGACTGCATTTGTACAGTGTATAGCTGTGGTAAACAAGTCTTAGAGGTACTCAGAATAAAGAAGATGATTTTTTAAGGGCCAGGTTGTGCACAGAAAACACACATGCTACTGTGTAGCACAGTGTTCTAGCTTCAAGTCCTTGCTCTAGTCTTGCTGGGGAGAAGCTTCACAAGTGGTAGAACAGTGCTGTAGTTGGCTGCTCTCTGTCTCTCCTCTTTCTTTCAACCTTGGTTTCTCTGTCTCACTTCTATCAAAAAGAAAGGAAAAGGAAAAAAAAAAAAATACTGCCTGCAACAGTGGAGCTCTGCCCACACTGTGTCCTGGAGATAACCCTCATCACAAAAAACAAATCAAAGCAAAAACTATTTGTATTTTGAGAAACAGCATTTTAGTTCCAAAAACCAGTGATCATTGCCTAGCCTGATAGTTTTATTTTACAGTTGAGAAAGTACAGGGTGCTTACTTGCTTTCTTTAGTTCATATAGTATATGATTTGCAGGTGAAAATAACCATTAAAAAGGTCTGACTCCCCTGCTGGTCCCTTTCTTGGCCTCTGAGCTGGGCTGTTGACTTCTCTTTTTAACCTGAAGTTTTACCTATAATTCAAAAATAATAGTTGCACCAGAATTGGATTATGATCAATATTAAATTTGATAATTTAGTGTATAGTGCTTGACATACTGCGTGCATTCAAAACTGTTAGCTGTTATTCCTTTGTTTAATTTCCCTTTGGCCTTAAGGGCATTACAATTGTTCATTCAGAAGCTATTGTGGCAAAAGAATACTCCCAACAGGTAACCAAGTCAGTTTATTCTTCATGCCCAGCACATTGAGAGCTCCATTAAGCATGCTAGCATTTTGTAGAGAGTGGTTGTATACAGTTAATTTCATTCCTTCTAAGCACTGTCTATACTTTAAAGAAACAACAACAGTATTTTGAACTGTGATTTAGTATATAGTAAACTAGCAATGCAATACTGGTGAAAGTCAAATTTTCCCCCTCACAATCTGATTTTATTTATTGTGTGAGTGTGCTTGTTCTGTGCTGTCTTTTTTTCCCCCTATTTTTCTTTTTCTTTTTTTCTTTTTGTAGCAGTGTCACTCCAGCTCTTCTATAGAGAGATGCTCTGTGTTCTCTCTGCCTCCTCTGGTTTCTGTTGGTGTTCAGCCTGTCTGGCTCTTCCTTCCTCCCCTTCCACTTTCTCCTTTTATTAATACTCAGATGCCTCCTTTCTGATATTTTTGTCAGAACCCCAGTGAGGATCATTTTTGGATCAGCTAATTATCTGTGCTTTCATGGGACAGATGGCTTTTAATTTGTTGTTATTTCTTTTGTTTTTAACAAGTTCTCTTCATAGGTTTCTTTTGATGGACTGCAAGTGAGCTAAAGGCTCATGATTCAATTAGGACTTACCCTTTGTTCAAAGAGGAGCCTAAGTCCTTCTTCATGGAACAGCTGACTCTGAGTGATGTACCTGGAATAGCAGTAGATGAGGGGTCTTGATTAGCCAGCTTTCCAGAATTACAAAACACTGTTTTTCATTTTTTTAAAATTTTATTAGTGACTGACAATACTGTGGGATAAAAGGGGCACAATTCCATATAGTTCCCACCACCAGCGTTCTATCTTCCATCCCCTCCACTGGAAGCTTCCCTATTCTCTATTCTTCTGGGAGTATGGACCAAAGATCTTTATGGGAAGCAGAAGGTGGAAGGTGTGGATTCTGTAATTGCTTCTCTGATGGACATGGGCATTGAAAGGTCAATACATACCCCTGGCTTGTTTCTATCTTTCCCTAGTGGGGTAGGGTTCTAGGGAGGTGGGGCTCCAGGACACATTAATGAGGCCTTCTGCCCAGGAAAGTCAGGTTGATGTCATGATAACATCTGCAACTTGGTGGCTAAAAAACATTAAGATATAAAACAGAAAAAATTGTTTAATAATTATGGCCCTAAAGATAAATGTATAGCAAATGAGATTTGGGGTTCTCATGTCAGAAGAATATCAAAAGTTTATTTTAGCTATATTTTTATGGGCCTGTGACTTTGCTAATTTTTGCCTGAACCTGATAGCTAATATGCAGGTAGGCTAAAGATATTGTCTGGGGAGATGGTGTCATTTTTAGAAATAAGACTAGAAAGTTGGATCAAGGCAAAGAGTAGCTCCCAAATACAGGAAAATATGTAAATACCGTTAATTGTAGACCCCCTCAGTCTGATCTGGGACCCGTATCTATTCATATTCAGCACAGGAGCCTTTGAAGCACCTGCATCCCTGTCATTCTGAGCTCCCATTCCATAGTCATAGCTAGGAACATTCTAGGCTGCACTCATTTCAGAATCTGTCTTCCTCGAATGGCTGAGTATATGACCCAGCCTTCCTTTGGAGAATGGGCAGTCCCTACCATTATTGTTCTGCATTGAGGGCAATGTCCTATAAAGGCCCACAAGAAAGTTTATGATGTTGCTCTTGATGCAGATGGCCGATGATGGTAGAGAGAGGGATCTGTTGGAAGTCTAGGTCCAGTATATCTAAGTGGGAATCCTATGATTCCCTGACTAGGGCCTTGGATGTTGGCATGGCCTGGTAGTGATCAAAAGGGCCATCATTAGAGTTTGCTGGTCTCTTACCCTTATCCAGTTTTTGTAGTCTTTACATTACAGGGTTAAACTTAGAATGATTAAGGGGAGTGAAATAGGAATTAGGTGAGAAGATTATTAGGTCTAAGTAGAGTATATTTGATTAAGTACTTTATGGAATTCTTTTTAGGTCTTTCTACTTGCTTGCTGCACTTCTGAGACACTGCAAACTAATGTTTATTTTTACCTCACGGTATTTATTTTCCTCTAACTTGTGGATATATGTGAACGTGTACCCTATCTCATAGGTCCTTGTCGAGATCTAGGTTCCATAACTTTGTTAATAGGTGTGCCACCTGAAGTGGAATTTAGGAGTCCTATGAGCTAGGAAAGTTCCCACCAGAGTGTTGGAGCTGGAGGGTTGACATGCCAGGCCTGGTGTCTCTGGATGTAGTCTGAAGTGAAACATTTTGAGCACTTGTTGCACTGATTTGGTTAAGATCAGCAGATATAGTATCAAATGGTGTGGATCAAAAGAAGCATGAAAGAAAATGAGCAACGCCCCAGAGTTTCCATACAAGACCTTACTGTGATTTATGTCATTTAATGCTATTTACAAATAACTATATCTTATATACTGGCAAGACCAGTTGATTCTGGTCTCCCTGATCTAAGATTGTATGTGATTTAATATTTAAAAAAAGAAAGATAATATTAGAAATGCATTAAAAACTTAAGCCCAGTGTTGAAATTCACTCAGTTAACTAATTTGAAACTTTAAGTGCTTACATTAAAGGAATATATACTCAGAGCTGTAATCTATGCATTAAAAAGCTTGAGTAGATTGTGGACTTATGACATTACTTTTAAGAATAGAATCAAGCTTAATTATAGATATCATTTCTAGAAAATCTTCTGTGTAGGAGATTCCAGGCTTAATTCACTTATTTCTGCTTTCAAGAAGTATCTAGTTTCTTTGGCTTGGGTATAAAAGGGCATTCAACTCACTGAAGGTGGTGTCTTAGGATCAAAGAGCTTTGTGAGCACATACCTCCACAGGGCTTTAAAGTGTGGGCTGTGTATCAAAGGACTCTTGTACTTGACTTCAAGGCAGCCTAAGCTCACTGTCATAGAGGAGAGTTTCTTTTGTTTTGTTTTAGCTTTAAATTAGTATTTTAATTAATCAGTTTTTATTTATGTGAATATTTATGTGGGCTTTGTTTCTTTTTTAATTTTTATTTATAAAATGGAAATATTGACAAGACTATAGGATAAGAGGGGTACAATTCCACACAGTTACCACCCCCATAACTCCATATCCAATCCCCTCCCTTGATAGCTTCTCTATTCTTTATCCCTCTGGGACTATGGACCCAGGATCATTATGCGGTACAGAAGATGGAACGTATGGCTTCTGTAATTGCTTCCCCACTGAACATGGACATTGGCAGGTAGATCCAAACTCCCAGTCTGTCTCTCTGTTTTCCTAGTGGGGCAGAGATCTGGGGAGGTAGAGCTCTGGGTCACATAGTGGTATTGTCTGCCCAGGGAAGTCATGGTGGCATCATGGTATCATCTGGAACCTGGTATGAAAAAGACTTAAGATATAAAGTAGAACAAATTGTTGACTAATCATGAACCTAAAGGCTAGAATATTGCAGATGAAGATTTGAAGAGGAGACTTTTTATTACTTATTTATTTATAAAAGGAGACATTAACAAAACCATAGGACAAGAGGGGTACAACTCCACAAAATTCCCACCACCAGATCTCCGTATCCCATCCCCTCCCCTGATAGCTTTCCTATTCTTTATCCCTCTGGGAGTATGGACCCAAGGTCATTGTGGGATGCAGAAGGTGGAAGGTCTGGCTTCTGTAATTGCTTCCCCTCTGAACATGGGCATTAACTGCTCGATCCATACTCCTAGCCTGCCTAGAGGAGAATTTCTAAAGGTACTCAGTGCAGGTCCTGAGAATGTTCCTGTGTGATTACTCTTGTGTGTGAGAAAGTGTGACATTATGTCTTGATGGACCTTTGGGAAGAAGAACTTTTTATTTATTTATTTAATTTTTTTTTATTTCCACCAGGATTATTACTTGGGCTTAGTGCCAGTACTACAAATTTATTGCTCCTGGCAGCTATTTTTTTGCCACAGGGTGAAGTTGAGAGGGAGGAAGACACCTGTAGACCTGCTTTACCACTTGTGAAGCGTATGCCCTGCAGGTGAGTAGCAGGGGCTTGAACCCAGGTCCTGGTGCATGATGACATGTGTACTGGGTACACCACTGCCCAGCTCTGAAAGCAGATCTTTCTTAGTTCCTCTAATTTAAGTGAGTTCACCAGGAAAAGAAGATTTCCAGAAATGTCTTTAAGAATGTTTGCAATTTGTTGGACATCTTCTAATGAAGAGCTGGTTTCCCTGGTAACCGTATCATATTCATGATGCCTTGCCCAATCTTGGTAGAATAGAACTCATCTCTGAAGATGTGTAAAGAATTTCTTGGTAGAATTTCACACACACACACACACACATACACACACACACACACACACACACACACACACACACACACACACACACACACACACACAATCTCTCTCTCTCTCTTTCTCTCTTTCTTTCTAATTAGATCCAGGAACCCTAACACATACATGATTTAACCTCTCCTTCAACAATTTTCTTTCAGAAAGAGGAGACACCACAACATCAGAGCATCTGCTAATGCCTTGCTGCTCCGTGGTGCCAGAACTCCAGCAAGGGTCATTCATAATCCAAGGCAAACACTCTATCTCTGTGAGTTTTCTCTTGGCCTCTTAAACCCTCTCTTCAGTGTGAACACAAGAGACCTTACTTCTTATCTTTCAAAATCAGTGGTATCACCACTAGAACAACAGCTCAACCCACTGCTGAGACACACCACAAGGCTTCAGGGGTCCAGGAACCAACAGATCAGAGGCTACTTCACACCTTACCTGAACAGCAACACCCAGGACACAAATTTTAAAAGACACCAAATATAATGGTCAAACAAACAAACAAACAAACACCACTGTAGCAATCAACTCGGACAAAAGCCCAGAAGAAAATAATTCTCAATGAGCCAGAGGCAAAAAAAAGTGAGAAAACATACATTATAAAGCACATGCCATATGTATATGTCAGAGCACACAGAAAAATTTATAATATGGTGTTGAAATATCTTAAATCCATAATATCACTAAATCTCAGTGGCCTGAATTTGCCCATTAGAAGGTACAGAATAAGATGAATCAGTAAATAAAACCCAACCATATCTGTCTGCAGGAATCCCACTTGACTCAACAGGACAAATACAGACTCAAAGGGCAAGGATGGAAGACCATCATACAAGCTAATTGACCACAAAAAGGAGCAGGAATTGTACAACAGACTTTAAATTAAATAAGTTAATAAAAGATAAGATGGACATTATATAGTATTCAGAGGATCAGTCAACCAAGAGTATTTAACAGTTATTAGCATTTATGCTCAGTGAGGTGCCATCTAAATACATTAAACATCTACTAGGAGAGCTACAAAAACACATCTATACAAACACAGTAATAGGGGAGTTGGGCGGTAGTGCAGTGGGTTAAGCACATGTGGCGCAAAGCTCAAGAACTGTCATAAGGATCCCGGTTCCAGCCCCCGGCTGGCTCCTCACCTACAGGGGAGTCGCTTCACAGGTGGTGAAGCAGGTTTGCAGGTGTCTATCTTTCACCCTCTTTGTCTTCCCCATTTCTCTCTGTCCTATCTGACAATGAAGACATAAATAACACCAACAACAATAAAAAAAATAAGGGCAACAAAAGGGAAAATAAATAAACATTAAAAAAAATTAAACAGTAATAGTAGCAGACCTCAACACCCCAATATCTCAAACACCCCACTATCTCAAATCAATAGATCATCTAGGTAGAGAGTTAATAAAGAAATTAGAATTAAATGAACAGATAAATAGACTAGGCCTACTGGACATTTCCAGAGTCCTTCACCCCAAGAAACTAATACATATTCTTTCTGAGACTACATGGGACATTCTCAAAGACCATATGATAGGCCACAAAGATAGTCTCAACAATATGAAGAGCACTGGAATCATTTCAAGCATCTTCTAATACCACAGTGGAATTAAACTAATAAATAATAAAACAAAACAATTGAACAACAAAACAACAAATAAGAAATTAGTAAAATTCTCAAAATATGGAAACTCAGCAGTAACTACTTAACTACTGGGTCAAAGAGGAACTTAAGGAATTAAACTGTTCCAGAATTAAATGGCAATGAATACACAAGCTATCGGATATTTGGGACACAACTAAGGAAATATTGAGAGGGAAATGCATAGCCATACAGGTACACATTAGAAAACCAGGAAAAGTTCCAACTACCTGACTACACACCTTAAGGTCCTAGAAGAAGAAGGAGGATAGAGAGGGAGAGGGAGAAGGAAAGGGAGAGTGAGAGTGAGAGGGAGAGGGTAAGGAGAGGGAGAGAAAGGAGGAGTTGGAGGAGGAGGAGAGAGAAGAACAACAACAACGGGATCCTAAATAAACCAGAAGTATTGAAATAATTAAAATTAGGGCAGTAACAAATAGTATTGAAAATAAAAGAACCATACAAAAGATCAGTGAAGCTAAATGTTGGCTCTTTGAATGGGTAAACAAAATGAACAAACAGTTGGCTCACTAAAAATATAAGTAAAGGAAAAAGAAATAAATGAAAATGGAAATGACAGAGGGAATATTACAACAGACACCACAGAAATCCATAGTAGCATATGAAAAAAAATTTTTTTTACCAGACCACTGTTCAGCCCTGGCTTATGGTGGTGCAGGGGATTGAATTTGGGACTTGATGGAGCCTCAGGCATGAGAGTCTGTTTGCTATCATTATGCTATCTACCCCTGCTCCCATGTGAAACTTTTATGAACTGTATGTCACCAAGAACCTGGAAGAAATGGAAGAGTTCCTAGAAACATAAAATCTTTCAAAATTGAACCAAAAGGAATTAGAAAAAATAAACAGGCCAATCACAGGCCCAAAATTAAAACAGTTATCAAGAACCTTCCCAACAATAAAAGTTCTGGACTGGATGGTTATACAAATGAATTCTACAAAACCTTCAGGAAGAGTTAATACCTATACTTTTTTTCAACATTTATTCCCTTTTGTTGCCCTTGTTGTTTTATTGTTGTAGTTTTATTGTTGTTGTTGGATAGGATAGAGAGAAATGGAGAGAGGAGGAGAAGACAGAAAGGGGGAGAGAAAGAGAGACACATGCAGATATGCTTCACTGCTTGTGAAATGACTCCCCGCAGGTGGGGAGGCAAGGGCTCAAACCGGGATCCTTATGCCTGTCCTTGCGTTTTTGTGCCACGTGCGCTTAACCCACTGTTCTACCTCCGGACTCCCAATACCTACACTTTTTTTAGGTCTTCCAAAAATATTGAAAACACAGAATACTCCCTTTCACCTTCTATGAAGCCAAAATCACCCTGATACCAAAATCAGACAGGGACATAACAAAAAAGAAAACTGCAGACCAATATCTCTGATGAACGTAGATGCTAAATATTGAGCAAAGTTCTAGCCAAAAAGATACAGAAGTATATTACAAAGATTTTACATCATGACCAAATGGAACGTATCCCAGGATGCAAGGCTTCTTTTAAGTACATATATAAATCAATATGATCTACCACATTAATAAAAGCAAAACACAAAAAAAGTGATTATCTCAATAGATGTAGAGAAAATCTTCGACAAAATTCAACATCCTTTTATGATCAAAACACTAGAAAAAAATAGGAAGATACGGAAAATCCTTTAACCTGTTGGAATCCATATACAGCAAATCTACAGCCAACCTCACATTCAATGTTGAAAATATGAAACCGGGGGTGGGGTGGGAGGGGAGTTCAGATCCTGGAACAGGATGGCAGAGGACTTAGTAGGGGTTGTATTGTTGTGTGGAAAACTTAGAAATGTTATGCATGTACAAACTGTTGTATTTGCTGTTGACTGTAAAACATCAATCCCCCAATGAAGAAATTTAAAAAAAAATCTGAAAGCATTCCCAATTAGATCAGGTACTATACAGGGCTGCCCACTTTCACCTTTACTATTCACCATAGTGTTGGAAGTTTTTGCCATAGCCATCAGGCAAGAGCAAGAAACTAAAGGAATATAGATTGGAAGAGAAGAAATCAAATTTTCACTATTTGCAAATTATATGATAGTACACATAGTGAAGCCTAAAGAATTCAGCAGGAAGGTCCTGGAAATTATCAGGCAATCAAAATTAATATACAAGTAATCCCTTTATGCAAACACTAAGTCAGAAGAAATAGAAATGCCGAAATCAATCCCATTCATATAGCAGCATAAAGAATAAAATATCTTGGAAGAAACATAACAAAAGAAGTGAAAGGTTTATATACTGAAAATTGAGTCACTATTCAAGGAAATAGAAAAAGACAAAAAAAAAAATGGAAAGCTATGCCATGCTCATTAATTCAAAGAATTAACATCATCAAAATGAATATTTTACCCAGGGCCATATACAAATTTAATGGAATCCTCATCAAGGTCCTGCCATTATTTTTAAAGAGATTAGAACAAAAGCTATAGGCCCAGAAAATACCTGGAATCACTAAAACTATATTGAGAAAAAAAAAAAAAAGAACAAAACTGGAGGCATCACTCTCCCAGATCTCAAACTATGTTATAGGTCCCAAACTGCTTGGTACTGGAACAAAATTAGACACAGTGACAAGTGGAATAGAATTGAGATATCAGAAATAAGCCTCCATGCCTCTTACAGAGAAATTCCTATCACCCGCCCAAGCTGGTTTCCGCCCAGGAAGATCTACCTGCGAACAAGTCCTGGCCCTCTCAACTTACATTGAAAATGGATTCCAGAAGAATTTAAAGACGGGTGCTGTCTTTGTTGATCTCACAGCAGCCTATGACACGGTCTGGCACCGTGGTCTCCTAGTCAAGATCTCAAGATGCCTGCCTACATGGTGGCCAACACTATATCGTTTCTTCTCCAAAACAGAAGATTCCGGGTGCATCTGGGTGACAAGTCTAGCAGATGGAGACTTGTCTCAAGTGGCCTCCCCCAGGGATCTGTTCTGGCTCCTACGCTATTTAATATTTACTTCAATGACCTTCCAGAAACTTCTTCAAGGAAGTTCATCTATGCCGATGACATCTGCTGTGCAACTAAGGCATTCAAGTTTGACATCCTCAAGGAAACACTCACGAAAGACATGTCTCTGATATCTGATTACTGTAAAAAATGGCGACTAATCCCTAGCACTGCAAAAATGGTATCATCTGTTTTCCATCTACACCATGCCTCGGCCTCGCGTGAGCTTAATGTGCAGCTTGACGATACGAGAATCCAGCATGATGCCCAGCCAGTCTTTCTTGGCGTTACTCTCAATCGCACCCTGTCATTTCACGAACATCTCATAAAAACTGCAGCAAAGGTGGGCGTGAGGAATAACATCATTGCAAGACTGGCCAGCTCCTCATGGGGCGCGAGCGCTTCCACACTATGATCATCATCTC
Organism: Erinaceus europaeus; assembly: GCF_950295315.1. NCBI lineage: Eukaryota > Metazoa > Chordata > Mammalia > Eulipotyphla > Erinaceidae > Erinaceus > Erinaceus europaeus. The sequence continues at coordinate 61,611,545 of NC_080170.1, forward strand.
TGGCATTATGCTATTCCACTGCAGAATACTGTGCCCCAGTATGGTTCCGTAGCCCCCATGTCCACTTGGTCGATTCCAAATTATATTCCTCCATGAGGATAATTTCTGGAACCATCCGTTCCACCCCGGTTCCATGGCTGCCAGTTCTTAGCAACGTTGCCCCGCCAGATATTCGTGGGATGCGGCATCATCTAAGTTCATTTCCCATGTCTACGCTCGACCGGACCTGCCAATATACGCGGATATCTTCACCCACCCTGTCCAACGCTTGACGTCTCGTCATCCAATCTGGTCCCCTACGCCTACACTGAACTTCTCTGTTCCAGACTCTTGGAAACAGAGTTGGCAGTCAGCTGAGGTAAAGAACAAACACCTCATCACAGACCCCTGCAAGCGTCAACCCGGCTTTGACCTAGCACGTTATGATTGGGCCCTCCTCAATCGCTATCGAACAGGCCATGGCCGGTGTGCCACTATGTTCCATCGCTGGGGAGCCAGAGATGACCCGAACTGCCCCTGTGTCTACAGACAGACTATGACCCACATAGTCAACGACTGCCACCTCTTCAGATTCAAAGGAGGTCTTGAAACTTTACATCAGGCTCAGCCTGATGCTGTTGACTGGCTACAGAAGAAGGGCAAACGCTAGAAGAAGAAGCCTCCATGCCTACAAACATCTAATATTTGACAAAGGGACCCAAACTATTACATGGAGAAAGGAGAGTCTCTTCAACAAGTGATGTTGGGAATGAAACTGATCCACTATATTTCACCACACACCAGGTAAACTCCAAATGGAACAAAACCTTGGATGTTAATCTAGAAACTATCATTGGCAGCATATATTGGAAGCACTATTTTTCATCTAAATTTTAAAGGCATCTTCAGTGACACAAATCCAATTGCATGGAAGACTAAAATAAAAATAAACCAATTGGACTACATCAAATTAAAAAGCTTCTGCAAAATACACCATCCCCCAAACAAAGAGACCATTTACAGAATGGCAGAAGATCTTTACATGCCATATACCAGACAAGAGGCTAATAACCAAAATATATGAGTTCACCAAACTCAGCATCAAAAAAACAAATGACCTATCCAAAAATAGAGGATAGGAACAGAATATTCACCTAAGAAGTCCAAAAGGCCAGTGAATGTATGAAAAAAAAATGTTCCCAGTCATTGATTGTCAGAGAAATGCAAATAAAAACAAAATAAGATACCACTTCAATCCTATGAGAATATCATACATAAGAAAGATTAGCAACAACAAATGCTAGAGAGGTTGTGGGGACAAAGGATCCGTCATGCATTCCTGGTGGGAATGTATGTTAGTTCAACTCCTGTGGAGAGCAGTCTTGAGAGCTCTCAGAAGGCAAGACATGGATCTACCTTATGGCCAGCAATTCTTCTCCTAGGGATATATCCTAAGGAAACAAACACATCCATCCACAAAAAGATTTGTGTATACCTATATTCATAGCAGCACTATTTGTAATAGCCAAAACCTGGAAGCAACCCAGGTGTCCAACAATAGATATAGTGGCTGAAAAAGTCGTGGTATTTATACATAATGAAATACTACTCAGCTATTAAGAATACTGAATTTACCTTCTTTACTCCATCTTAGATGGAGCATGAAGGAATCATGTTAAGTGAGATCAGCTAGAAAGAAAAGGATGAATATGGGATGACATAGATAGAAGTTGATCAATAAAAACAGAAAGGTAAATACAAGAAGAACTGTGATTAGGTTTAATGTATTGCAACAAAGTAAAGGACTTGGGGGCAGGGTGTTTATTTCCTGGTGCATGATGCTGGAGGAGGACCAAGGTGGATGGTTAGAGTGTTTTGCAGAAAACTTAGAAAGTTTACACGTGCACCAGCAACTGCATTTACTGTTTACTGTAAATCATTAATTTCTCCAGTAAAAAAATAATTTAATAAAGAGAGGTAGGAAGCAAGAGCTCTATCTTGGAAAGTTTTAGAGATCACAGTGAAAACTCAAGCTTTTATTTTATAGCAAGTAGGAAGTTAGAAACTGTAGAAATATGTGATTAACAAAGAGTGATTTCAAAATGGTTTTTAAATAAATATATTTCTGGCTTGGAAAAATTGTATACATAATGGAATTATTTTCAGTTTATAACTCGGTAACAGTACACTTTCTCATCTTCCTGTGAAAGTTGTCTGCAGAACACTCTTATCTAGAATATTTTACATCATCGTATACTTGGACTTCAGGGTTCTCTTCACACTCTTCTCTACCTTATTTTCTTTCCCCCAGAGCAGTTTTCTTTGATGTAATACACCATGTCCAGTCCAACTTTTACTTTGTGTGCTCCTCTTGTCCCTATTTATTACATTTCATATACAAGTGAGATCATTCACTATTTGTTCTCTTTTTGTCTTATCTCACTTAACCTCATGTCTTCAAGTTCCATCCAAGGTGACAGAAAGATGGCTTCATTATATTGAACAGTGGAGCACTATACAAGATTATACATATGACAGAACAAGTGAGAGTGTTCTAACATTAAGTTCAACCTGCATGGGAAGCCACTGTCCTTCATCTACCAAGTAACCACACAGGCCATGCCTTCTTGTGCCCTGCTCCTGCCTCCCAACCATGAGAGATTGGTGTGTGTGTGTGGGGGGGGGAGCCTAGTATTTCACACCAAAATGTATCTTTAGCAGAAAAACTCATTTCATCAGAGGGCAGTGGGAAAGTCACCTTTGAAAGAGTTTCCATGTAGACATCTCTGTTAAGAGTGTCTGCCTGTGCCAGAGAAATAGCTTACTGAGTAGTGTGTTGCTTTGCCATGTATGCAACCTAGGTTTGAACTCAGCCTCTCTGCACTGATTAGGTGTTGTGACTTATTTCAGTCTCTCTGCCTCTTTGCTTCTCTGTCTGTTAAAAAAAGAAAACAAAAAGGAAAAGAGTGTTTACCTGAAAGATTTAATTAACATTATTATTGGATTACTTAAATTTGTATATCTTTATTCTGTGGTTCCTTTTTGTGTTAAGCTCTGTAAACAAATAAACAACCTCAAAAAAAAAAAAAAAAACCCTTACCTCCTCCTCCTCTCTTTGATATGACAGAAAGAAATTGAGAGAGAACGGGGAGATAGGAAAGAGAGAGATATGTGCAGCGCTGCTACACTGCTTTACTGCTAGTGAAGCTTCCCTCCCCCACTCCCCATAGCTGGGTCCTTTGCACACTGTAATGTCTGTGCTCAACCAGGTGTGCCACCACCCAGCCTCCCCTTTCTCCTCTCTTCCTTCCTTCCATCCTTCCTTCCTTCCTTCCTTCCTTCCTTCCTTCCTTCCTTCCTTCCTTTCTTCCTTCCTTTTTCTCTCTTTCTTTTTTCCTTCCTTCCTTTCTTTTTTTCCTCTCTCTTTCTTCCCTCCTTCCTTTCTTTTCTTTCTTTCTTCCTTTCTTTCTTTTTTCTTTCTTTCGTTCTTTTCTTCTTTTCATTTCTTTCTTTCTTTCTTTCTTTCTTTCTTTCTTTCTTTCTCTGCCTTTATTGTACTTAACAGAGCACTGATCAGCTCTGCCTAATGGTGGTGCAGAGCATTAATTTGGGACTTTGGAGCCTCAGCTTAAAGAGTCTCTTTGCAGACCCATTTTGTTATCTCCCCCGCCCAACTTTCCTCTTTCTAATGTCCTCTGAATTGCCTAATTTTCTTAAAGTTGGTTTCTAAGACCATGTGTTGAGTTACTCAGTTTGTCTGAATCTATGTCATGTATGCAGTAGTTATACATATTATTAGTAATCTTCTCCTTGATATCCTTGTATAAGTCTTCTCTATGCTTGTGTGATGATTTGTATAACCTCTTGAAAGCCCCTCAAGGTATAGGATGATTTTGTTTGTACTCTGATGATGGCAGTGGTTTTTCTCTTCCGTCTTGTAGGAGAGGTCTCTCATTTAGCCAGTGCTGTGGGTTCGGGAATTCTAAAGAGCATAGCTTCAAGTTAGCTTAACGTGGCGCATAAAAGAATTTGTCACAAATCCTAACTGGATCTTGGCAAAACAGATGCAGATATCATGTCAGAGGAAAGGCCCAGTTCCCTAGCCGAGTAACATCATTTCATCAGCACATGGCATATTCTCAAATATTATTAGTCAGGATCAACTTTATGAAGCTGTACCTGAAGCACATTTGTCAGTCATTAAGGATATTGGATTATTCAGAAAATGTTGGCAGAGAATTTGAGATCCTTGTGCATAATGAAACTATATCCATTTGTCAATGACTACACTGTAAACCACTAGCCTCTTCAATTAAAAAAAGAAAGGAAAGAGAAAAAATATGTTGGGAGGATGCAGACTCCTCACTTGACAGGTGGTGCCTGCTCAGCACACTTGCCTCTGGCAGTTTCTCTCTATGCACAAAGAGACTCTCATCTTCTCTTGATTGACTCCTGTACCTTAAAATCTTGAGCAGGAAAGATTCCATGGTGTGTCTCCAGTAGTTTGTGTGATGGCTGGAACTTAATGGGGGTTCAGTATCTATTCATCCTGTTAATGGGTGATAAACATTGTATACAACTGAGTCACTTAAGAAAAACTGTTTTATTTTATTTTTATTTTTTCTTTTGTTATCTTTTTACAATTTTTCTTAGTGATTTGATAATTGATTTACAAAATTACAAGATAATAGTGGTACAACTCAGTACCATTCCCACCACTAGAGTTCTGGATCCTCAGTCTCTTCAATGTAACCTATAGCAGTTCTCCTAAGGTTGCAAATATGGGTTAACTATTATTTCTACAACTATCTGTCTATATTTGTATATATTTTCCCTTTTTTAAGGTCCTATCTTCTCTTCTTTTTCAACATACACATTTATTACTACATGCAAATGTCTCTCCTATTTTCCTTCCTTTTTCTCTGGTTCCTGATGGAGTTGAAGTTCAGACCCTTATGGTCAACTTCTCCCAATCATTTCTCCTCCACTAGGAGTATGAATCATAATTATTCTGGGGATGCAGAAGGTGGGAGTTCTGGATTCTGTCATTGCTTCTCTTCTGGACTTGGGCATTTTCTTTTTTTTTTTCTTTTTTTTATATATATTTATTTTATTTATTATTCCCTTTTGTTGCCCTTGTTGTTTTATTGTTGTAGTTATTATTGTTGTTGTCGTTGTTGGATAGGACAGAGAGAAATGGAGAGAGGAGGGGAAGACAGAGAGGAGGAGAGAAAGATAGACACCTGCAGACCTGCTTCACCGCCTGTGAAGCGACTCCCCTGCAGGTGGGGAGCCGGGGTTTGAACCGGGATCCTTATGCCGATCCTTGTGCTTTGCGCCACCTGTGCTTAACCCGCTGCGCTACAGCCTGACTCCCTTTTTTTTCTTTTTTTATCTTTTTTTTTTTTAACAGAGAGAAATGGAGAGAGGAGGGGAAGACAGAGAGACAGACACCTGCCAACCAGCTTCACTGCTTGTGAAGCGATTCCCCTGCAGGTGGGGAGCCTGGGGGGGGGGGTCAAATCTGGATCCTTATGCCAGTCCCTGCACTTTGTGCCACCTGCGCTTAACCCACTGCACTACTGTGCAACTCCTGACATGGGCATTTTCTTTCATTTTTTTTTAATTTTAATTTTTTATTTATAAAAAGGAAACATTGACTAAACCATAGGATAAGACTCCACACAGCTGCCACTACCAAAACTCCGTATCCCCTCCCCTCCCCTGATAGCTTTCCTATTCTTTAACCCTCTGGGAGTATGGCCCCAAGGTCATTGTGGTATGCAGAAGGTGGAAGGTTTGGCTTCTGTAACTGCTTACCCATTAAACATGGGCATTGATAGGTCGATCCATACTCCCAGCCTGTCTCTCTCTTTCCCTAATGGGGAAGGGCTCTGGGGAAGCAGAGTTCCAGGACATATTGGTGGGGTTGTCTGTCCAGGGAAGTCTGGTAGGCATCATGCTAGCATCTGGAACCTCGTGGTTGAAAAGAGAATTAACATACAAAGCCAAACAAATTGTTGACCAATCATGGACCTAAAGGGTGGAGTAGTGCAGATGAAGAGTTGGGGGGGGGGTCCTCCACTCTTTAGATAGCTAGTAGGCATATTTTAGTTACATTCCGAAGGGCCTGTGACATGGGCGTTTTCTATGTGTACTATTGTGTTGACCTTCCCGTGGTGCATCCCGTGAGTACCCATTCATTGTGGAAACTGACAATCCTTCCTAGCCGACTGAATCCATATGGATCCCAGTCACTTTCAAAGCCATTAATTGGCTACGGAAGAAGAAGAAGAATTGTATCACTGCAATAAAGTTGAAATGAAGAAGTTTGACTTCTTCTCTTCCAATCAGTATGTGTGTTGGCTTTTTGTTTATTTAAGTTTGTGTGTTCAGTTTTCTAAATGAGCAACAGTTTTGCAGTGTATGTTTTTGTTATCATTTTACAGACTTTGGCACATGTTGTGTGATATAAGAAACTTGCTTAAAGTCATTTGACAAAGGGCTGTTTTTGTACCTGCTTCCACATAATTCTAAAGAATGCATTATGTGGGTGTAATTTGTACAAAAAACTTTTGTAAATCCTTGGTCCATGTCACAGTTGTGTTACTTGCTGGGTCATACACTCATTTTTTTGGAGTTTGTTTCTGTAACTCACTTTGGGTTAGTACAAACAAAAGTTTGGCCAGGTCTCCCCATTCCTGAACTCCTTTGGGCTGAGAGCCAGATCCCCAAACTGTGACAGTGTCACCAAAACAATCCTGTGTGGGTGTCTGGATTTTTAGGTGGGTGTTTTTTGTCTAGAAACTTCAAAAGATGGATATACCTTGTAGAAGGCACTTGGTAAATATTTGTGTGAGGAGGGAAGTGAAGAGTTGGCACTTACTTTCTCAATTACTATTTTAATAGAATGCATCACTTCTGAGGCTAACTCATTAAGTGGCCTCTTCATTCATGAAGGACACAGGAAACATTATTTCATTTTTAAAGTCATTGCTTAGCTTGGGGCTAATCATCTGGTGATTGTGAAACTCAGAGAAGGTGGGGGATGATCTGTCTGTGGTTGTCTACACTTCCCCAAAGATGCTCCAAGGCCTCCTGCTGAAGGCTTTAAAGAGACAGCACATTTTCTTTTCTATCCAGAAGGCAATCTGAACTCAGCCTATGCATCACTAACTGTGGGTAATACCTGTCGTTCCTTTATCCCAACAAGCCTGAGAAAACAGTTGGTTTGCTTAGTAAATACTCAGAAGACAGACAGTATGTGTTATCCAAGAGGGCCTTCTTTAACGCTTGCCATAAGTGGGCTCCTGATGGAATGATGCTGTAAGCATCTCTAGAGGTAACCATCATTTTTCCTTTACCCACCAGCAATCCTGCAATGCCTTTATGCAGAGGACACTCTCAGGCTATTGAGGGAGAACTTTATTTGGCTGTTCAGTATCTGCCTGCAGAGCCCCAGGATGTCACTTTCTAGGTTGGTATGTATCTAGAAAATAAGGCTAGAAAACCAGAGCAGACATTATAGTCTTTTGGACAGCAATGAAGAAATACCAGCAAGACTTTTAAGGGTACAGCGAGAGTATCTTCTTGAGAGAGTTAACAAAGTTTTTAATTCTGAAAATCACTGTGGAGTTCTTTTAGGTTTTTCTGTCCCTTTAACAGAGTGAGAAGCATTCAGATTTATCTTAAATATTTTGTAATAGACAGTAGCTAAGATTATTAAAATTTCCTAACCAGTTGAGCAGATATTTTTTTACTAGTTATTTTTTTTTATTTATTTAAGAAAGAATTAATTAACAAAACCATAGGGTAGGAGGGGTACAACTCCACACAATTCCCACCACCCAATCTCCATATACAACCCACTCCCCTGATAGCTTTCCCATTCTCTATCCCTCTGGGAGCATGGACCCAGGGGTCATTGTGGGTTGCAGAAGGTAGAAGGTCTGGCTTCTGTAATTGCTTCCCTGCTGTAATTGCTTCCCTGCTGAACATGGGCGTTGACTGGTTGGTCCTTACTCCCAGTCTGCCTCTCTCTTTCCCTAGTAGGGTGGGTCTCTGGGGAAGCTGAGCTCCAGGACACATTGGTAGGGTCTTCAATCCAGGGAAGCCTGGCCAGCATCCTGATGGCATCTGGAACCTGGTGACTGAAAAGAGAGTTAACATTTGAAGCCAAACAAATTGTTGAGCAATCATGGACCCAAAGCTTGGGATAGTGGAGAGGAAGTGTTAGGGAGGTACTCACTGCAAACTCTAGTGTACTTCTGCTTTCAGGTATATATTTTGCAGTAGTTTATGGATACGTGTGAACATATGCTCTCTCTCACAGAAACTGGTGTATATCTAGGTTTTGGGACTTTGTTAGAAAGTGAACCACCTGAGATGAAATTAGAGTATACTATGAAAGGAAAGGTCTCACCCGAGTAATGAAGCTGAAGGGTTGTCATTCCACATGTGAAGTCTCTGGACACAGTCTGAAGTGAAGCATGTTGAGGTGGCAGTCGTTGCATTGGTTAGGTTGTGATCGGCGGATGCAATATTATTTGATATGGATTGGGAGAGGCATATGGGAAAGTGGGCCCTATCCAAGGGTTCCAGGACTGGGGGAATTAGAGGCTCTATAGTGGAGATGTGAGGTTCCTGCTGTCTTAGGGTTCCAAAAGACAATGGATAGTTAATGTTATCATCACATTAATTGGTAATTGGGTTAACTTTGAAAAGTCCTTTTGTTAGGGTTTGCTGTACAGTACCCAGTATCTTGTATATAGCTGTGCTATTGGATGCTTCTGATCTACTTGGTCTAGACTTTTGAGAGAGTCCGCATATCAAATACACAGCCTATATATTAAAAAGATTCAGTTTGTGTTCTGAAAAACTTTGAGACATACAATTGATTTTCCCCCTCATATTTTTTTTTTCCTCATAAGCTTTAGGATCCCCCACCACTGCCAGGAGTCCAAGGTAAAATCTTTTATATGACAGGTTTTTCATAAAGAATGAATACTTCTAGAAATAAATCACATTATTGTGTCTTAATCATCTGGGACCATAAGGTGATAACCTTGTTTATAGTAGGCCTTTGAAACCATATATCTCAGTTTTATTTTGTTTTTTTAACTGAACATGCTCAGCTGTCCTTTTAAGTAGAAAACTGTATAGTGCTAGGAATTCCTTGTTTTCAGATTTTGAACTCTGGAAGAAACTGGGGGCAGTGGATGAGGAGGGGGAATGCCTGGGAGTAGTGGTACAGCTTCACTCCTCGCCTGCACAGCCCTCCCTAAATCTTCAGCAGCTGAAGATTTATCTTTTTATAATGTTCACCCTTTATCATTTTTGAAGATTGGGGTTTATTTGTATAATTTTTAATTGAGGAAAAAAAAGCTGCCTCGACTCAGTAAGGAAAATAAAGAGTCAGTGATCGAAGTGGAATGCAAAAAAAAAAAAAAAAAGCTTCAGTTTTTCTTTTAAAAAATAATAGAATAAGAGAACTCTTGTGACAGATTTTAGTAAAAAAAAGACTACAGTGGCAGATGACAGACAAGTGAAGTGAGGGAAGAAAGCCCTTCCTAGAGTCTGATCCCAAGCAGGTCATTAAAGCCACAGTACTGGGACTTTTTGTTAAGGTAGTAAGCCTGGTGGCTGCATATCATGTCAGTTCTGATAGTAAAAATATCCACAGAGGGCCATGAAAAAGCACAACAGTAGGATGACAGAGCTGAGTGAGTCAGGCAAAGAAATAGACTAAAAGACTAACTATTCTCTTGCCTATTGGTAGAATTATTTTTCCTCCTGGAGGAAAAAAAAATGGCAACTAATTTATCACTTGCTAATCGAGGGAGCAAGCAAAATGAATCAAATACACACAAATTCTCAATTTTAGGGGAGGATGCTGTCAAGATGGAAGGCACCCCTCAGCTCTGTGATTCATTTGTGTGCTGTTGCTTCTATTGCTTTATAAACTGCTGCGTACAAATCTGAGTTCGCTGGCTCTGAATGGGGCCAATCCATCTTTTGCAGGAAATTGTGAGAGGGCAGTTTCCGGTCTGCATGTGGTCCTGGTTTGTTCCTGGCATCATAGAGCAGATGTTAGGGCCTTTCATTTCTGTGATGTGCAGGATAAATATAGGCAGAAAACCAGTGTGTTATATCTAGCCACCTATATCATCTCAAACATGATGCTTCAGTGTTGTTTGAAATATGGTGTATAGCAATCTGAAAAACTCTGCATTTAGAAGGTCTCAGAATCATCTGGTCTTGAATGTGGGTCACCATCTCTAGTACTTGTCACCTGTGAATTTTCAAACCCTTCAATTGCTTTGTTTCTGTCATTCACTTTTTTTTTTATTATTATTTATGGAAGATCACCTTACTCATGTGCTCCCCTCCAGAGTAATTCTTTACCAAGGACTACCTGAGATGACTTCATTATAGGTATAGATAAATGACATGAAATCCAAATATCCTCTTGACTTCTCTAACCTCTGGATCCAAACAACTCCTCAGTGGTATTTTTATTTCATGCACTCTGATTTCTATTTTCCAGAAAGTCTTTTCCAGAGAGTTCTGACACTGCTTCTGTGACTTCTCCATCAGCCCGTGTTCTCTGCTCATAGTTTAATTTGATGGTGCCTCTGTTCTTCCCTGTCACCCACACTTCCCATGAGAACATGGAATGCTATAAAGTCACTGGGAGATTTCTAACAGCCTTGTCAGGGGCCTACATCAGAATAGGATGACAGGAAAGGAAAAAGAGTGTCCTCCAGTCCTTAGCACTTTGCCACTTGAACTATACTCCTGTTTGCAGTATTCTTGCCAAAGGAACTAATGGGGCTGGTATCCGAAGATAGCATTTTAAGCTAACTTTTATATTCTTTTACACATAGTTCTGTTAGTGAAATGGACTTTTCTCTTCAAGGGAAGAGACAAACAACAGACAGTTACATTCAGAAACATTTCAAGGCTATCTTCTCAATCCCCCTATCCCATTCTGCAGGTGCCAGACATGATGAGTGTGGCAACCACTCTAGAATATGTTGAGAGGGAAAACAAGCAAAGATCAACAAAGCAAGGTCTTCTTGTCAGTGAACAGACACCTTCACCCACTGTCTTCCATTTCCCCTAGGGAAGCCCAGTGTACTGTTACCTCCGCCCTAAGCATTGTCTTAGATTGTCTGCCTCTGGACTGCTTTTCCCTTTGAAGAGTATAAATTTTCTTTCCATCTACCATTTGCCTCCTTGTCTGTCTTTTCTCGTGCCACCCTAGCTAATGACATCTATGAATGCTTTATCAGGAGCAGCTTCATTTGGGGGAGGTGGACAGTGTCGGCGTTCACACGGGGTGACACCAGCAGGAAGGCTAATCCAACTGCCTCTCGCTCGCTCAAGGGATGACACGAAGTAGAGACACTGGGGAGAAATGATGTGTTCTCAAATCTAGTTTATTAGCAGGTGGGCAAGAGTTTAAATAGAAAACCAAACAAAGAACATTATTCAAACATGTCAGAAATTACAGGTCTCTTAAAGGCCAGCTTGCCCCTATGGTAGGGGGCTGGTATGACAAGAATTGATGCAGATACATAAAGGTCAAGATAATTAGTCTCCTGATGCAGGCATTTAATTACCCAAAGGAGTTTGAGGGGAGAACAGGGGTTGAACCAGTTAAGGCAAGATAGAGAGAAGATAAGCAAATTAAGGACATCAAAGGGCACTGCTAAGAGTGTGTGATAAGGTGTGTTCTCCTCTGTGATAAGAAGGTGAGGTGAACTTTGAGTAAATGAACCTTAAAGCAGGCGGCCATGTGGCCTGCAGTTAATGGAGAGGGGCAGTGAGGTCTCTGTGGGCTTGAGAGACTAACAAGGCAAGCTTAGTCTGGGAGACTTTTTCCCTCTTGGCTTACCTCTATGACGAGAGAGACTAACAAGCAGGGTGTCTATCCAGACCTCCATCCAAGGATGGGAGAGCTCCTCTATGCTCTACCAATCTATCACATAGTCCCACAGGACAGTCTTCACTATGCCTGCTTAGTCTCAGGTCTGCCTTTCCCCTTCCCAGGTTTCTTTTCTTTTCTGTTAGATTTGAGCACACAGTAGTTCTAGTGGATCCAATAAAAGTACCTGTCTTTCTCTTCTGGAACTACATACTTGCCACGGGCTCTTCAACTTTCAATGGTAAAGAGCAGGAAGGACCCACATCAGTGTGAGTCACAGGTGTGTATCAGCACCTCATCCCTGCAGAGTGAGCTGGAGAGAAGTTCAGAGGATCCTGGGAAAGCGCTTGGGGAGTAGACAGAGTTCAAGGGCATACATGCCTGTGGGTGGGGCTTCTCTAGCTCTGTTCTTCTTGAACATTTCCCCTCCTGAAGAACAGAAGTGACTCACCAGCATGAAAAAATGCTCCCTGTGGCTTTCTTTGAGTATCTGTGATTCTTCCTGGGGCAGGAACACCTTGGATTCTGTACAAGTGGTGTTCAGCCCAAGTTTCTTCAAAATGCACCAGGCAATTACACAGTAAGTAATTTTCTTCCAACTCAGGGTTTTTGTGGCTGTATCTTAAGCAGAATGTGGAAGCCAGGATGTCAAATTGAATGCCCCCTCCCACCCTTATTCAGCTGGTCACGCTGGTTTTTCCCTGGAAGTCTGTGAAATGCACTCATCTTAATTTTGACTGGTCTGTATTCTCCTGCTGTTGTCCCTCTCTTCCAACCCAGTTCCCCTCTCTATGTTTTTATTTTTAATATTCTTCCTTCCTTAATTAACTTTCTAAATTCCTTCTCAGTTTTGTCCCTTCTACCCTCTTTTTCTTTATATTACTACATTGTGATTTTTTATAGCTGTACTTTAATTTCTTTCAGATCTTTACCTCACTCCCCCCGTCTTTCTTTTTCAATATCCTTTATAATATTTCTTACTCTTGTGTTAAGGTGATCAGTAGCAGGAACATGGGTGGTTAGTAGAGGTGGGATCGACCCTAGCTTAGACAAAATATTATTGGAATAATGGCACAAGGAACTGGAAATGTTCGCACGGGTGGAGGAAAAAAATGTTGAGGATAAACACAATATTAATAACTTAGAGAGTTTTTGATTTGAGAGAGGGACTCTGTTTGACCTGTAGCACTCCAGAGAGCAGAATATGGGGGGTTAAAAGAAAAGTCAATTTTAGGTCATCATAAAGCACATTCTGTAATATTAAGGGGTGGCTGAAAAAAAGAGATGAACTGTCTAGCAAAGTGCTGACTCCACCACCAGTGCTATCAGTAGAAACAGCTGGGTGGTGTTTGGAATTGAAATGGCCTTAGGAAGACTGGGGAGAGTTAGCGCGAAAGCCTCTGACTTTTCCAGGAAGCTTTCATTTAGAGACACCACCTCCTTCACTAAGACTCTTGGGAATGCTTCCATTATAAACAATATTTTTTAATTGTATTTAAAATATTTATTTATTCATTCCCTTTTGTTGTCCTTGTTGTTTTGTTGTAGTTATTATTGTTGTCCTCATTGTTGGATTGGACAGAGAGAAATGGAGAGAGGAGTTGCTGTGAAGCAACTCCCCTGCAGGTGGCGTGCCAGGGCTCAAACTGGTATCCTTACCCTGGTCCTTGAGCTTTGCTCCACTTGCGCTTAACCCGCTGCAGTACCACCCGACTCCCTATAGCCACTCTTTTTTCTGATTATTTTATTACTAGGTTTATGGTTTACATGTTCCCATGTCCCTATGACAGGTGCCTGAAAAACACTCACTTCGGTCCTTTTCGACCATCATGCACCAGGACCCCAGGCCTCCCCCCACAGTCTCCTCCCTGTCTTTCTTTCCCAGAGTCCTTTGCTTTGGTGCAGAACACCAAAGCTAGTCCAGGTTTTACTTTATTTCCCCTTTCTGTCCTTGTTTCTTAAATTCTGCTTATGAGTGAGATCATCCGACATTCATACATCTCTTTTTGGTTTATCTTACTGTTACTCATTAGCCAAGCCTTACATTTGTCCATGGAGCACTTTGAATTGTAATGTTTATCTATAGTTTCTTATTTCTTTCTTTCACATTCCTATTTTTTGTTTCTCCAATAACCATAAATCAGAAAATTGTCATTTATCTTTTTAGCCAATGCTAAGCAAAATTTACACTTGCTATATTGAAATATATTCTAAGTGTGATTATATTCTTTCAAAAATATTTTTATTTCTTTTATTTTAATCAAAGAGATATATAAAGACACAGAGAGGAGAACCAGAACACTGGTCAGGCCAGGTTTATGTTGATGCTAGGAACTGAACCTAGGAGCCTCAGGCATGAGAGTCTTTTGCATAGCCATTATGTTGTCTCCCCAGCCCTTGGGATTACCTTTTTAAAAGAAAAAATGAGACTATAATATTGTTTTAATGTGACTGGATTTAGTTTGCATGCCTTTTAGGAGTGGAAGACTCCCTGGGTAGCTAGTGTTCTATAGGAATTCACATTCTTTTAAACATTCTCCTAGAGGTTAGCTGTAACTGAGCTCAGGATTAGAGATTCCATAGTACAGGTGATGAAACAGGTCTGCAGGTGTCTGTCTTTCTCTCCTCTTTCTCTTTCCCTTCCTCTCTCCGTTTCTGTCTGTCCTATCTAACAACGACAACATCAATAACAACAACAATAATAAGTACAACAATAATAAAAAACAAGGGCAGCAAAAGGGAAAATAAATATAAAAAATGTAAAAAGTTTATCTGGAGCAGTTGAAAATGAAAACAAACAAAAGAACATAACCTGGGATGTGCCTATTTTGCTAAGTGCATGACCAAGTTTTGAGCCCTGGCAATACCACATGGGGATATCATGGATCTTGTGTAAATATTGGTATTGTAGTGTCTTTCTATCTGTCTGTCTGTTTTTCTCTTTCTCTCTACCTGAAAGAGTCTGGCACATTGAAGTAAAGTCCTAGGGATTTCAAAAAATGTCCAGAGACATAAGGGACTGCCTCAGTGTCTCAATCTTAGTGGGTAGAAAAGTCTGAAGTTTGGTTTCTCAGCCTTTCCTTGTGTTGTTCCTTGTGTGGTACTGTTGTCTTCTTGGCAGACCGGTTGACTTTCCTGGTAGCCATCAGATTTTGATGCCATTGTAAATGAATGCCTGCAATAAATGGGGACTTGTGCTGTCACTGCAATAAGTGTTTGGCTTGCTGGCTTTTAGTATCCAATGTTACTATGGGCTCTGACCAAGATCTTGCATCCATTTAACAATATTCTTTTACTCCTACTATGTACCAAACACAAAGTGCTGAGATCCCAGTGTTTAAGATGACACTAAAATATGCCCCTTGTCTTTTACTTATACTCATTGTCCTCAGTACTGTTTCAATTACAGAATTTATTTAAATCAAAGATTAATGTGACAGAGCTGTGGTAAATGCAGTGATTCTCATGTCCTTGATCATAGGAAATAAAGAAAAATTAATGTAACAATTTACTGACCAAAATAGACTCTGCTGAATAGCTTTGTACTAGTGTAACAGATATTTTCAAGCAACTCCAAACTTTTGAAGTATCTGTTAACTATATGTTGTCTATTTTATACAATCAAATAATATAACTATTATATCCCTACCGATATAATTATATATTAAGTTTCTGTATGTCTATCTTAGCATGAAACAGTTCAGTTTTACTAGAGAGACATGTATTAGAGTATTTACATGCTTTGTTTCTTACAAAAGATGGAAAGAATTTCTATGCCTTCAAGGCTACCACCTGGCAATAAACACAATTAACAATTCACTTGGCTTACTAGCTTTGAAACCAGTCAATTCTTGGCAACTTTTTAGTTTGAAGGAATTTGCATTACTTTTCATATTGAACCCTGGGTGTTTATTATGACATTCTTTCCAATTTGCATAATTCAAAGGTGCATAAATTTATACCACAGAGCATTCCCAGGAGGATGAAAAAAATGTTGGGACCTTTGAACAGGTGGTGTAAACATTGAGAAGTGGAATATATAATTCCTGTTCTTAAATAGCTTTAACTTGGCTGGAAAAAACAAGCAGAAAGATAGATCAAGCTTATGGGAATAATCTAAAAGCAGTGTTTCTCATCTTTTTTGTTATCATTAACTCCCACAAAAAGCTGATGTAGTCATTTTTTTTCCTAATTGCCCCCATGAACTTTCTTGTATCACAAACATGCTGATCTGTTTGTATGCTCTAAATATATCTGTGTTTCATACACACAAATAGACTAAGGAATTTCATTCCCCAAGAAGCAATTTTCATCCACATAGGGATAGAATTTTGTCCATTGAAATGTATAATTTGAAGTCAACTTGTGCCTACATATATGATAATAAAATAAAAGGCAGATTAATTTTCTAGAAGAGTTTACATCATCAGAGTTAATAGACAGCCTGGAAGAAAGGTAATAATCAGTGGCTACAGAATGAACAATTAAATTTGCAAAAACAAAATTGTCAGTGCCTAGTCTTCAAAACATATAATATTGATTTTATTTCTTGTTTAATTTTGGTTTAAAAATTGGACTACAGTTTCTGAAATTTGAAAAACAATTTGCACATTAACTTTTCTCACTGTTCTATAATCCCTGGGCCTGTATTAGATTCTCAAGTCACAGTGGTCAGGACTGTATCAAATGAATTATTTACAAGCAAGGAAGTACAGGAGCTCAGTTATTTGAAACATTTCAAACACTTTATGGAGGGAAGTATTGAAAGTAGGCTATGGATGCATTTAATATTTGTGTGACTTTATGGTATATGGCACTTACAGTGTAGACTTTGGGGGTTTCCAGATGAATGTGGAATCCAAGTCTATCTTGATTGCCTCGTGGGTCCCTACCATATACCAGAATTGGACAAGATTATGTGTGTACTAGGCAGCATGGCTATAGGCCATGTACCAGAATTGGAGCATGGTGCAGAAGAAGGTGTAATAAGAAAGGGCAAAAATTTGACAAGTCTCTTTGGTGCTTGGGTGACTGGTACCTTTATATACATCTAAAATGAAACTATTTGTCAACATTATTATCTTTGCTTAAGCAGCCCTTTCTGCAAGTACCCTACAGCCATGACTTCACTCTTGATATGAGTTCACGGCAAGTGTGGAACATACTAAGACACAGATCTGGTATGTTAGAAAGTAAGTAAGTAATGTCTTGCTGCTATTTCCTGACAGATTCTGATTACCTCCTACGAGTCCTATTTATGGATGTTTTTCATTAAGGGAATTTGAGGAAGAAATTAAAGATCTATTATCTCTGCCCAAGAAATTGGATGTAATAAACTTTCTTTCAGCTGAGTTTTCTTTATTATTGTTTGTATTTAATTATTCTTTATATCTTCCAAAAAAATCCCTTAGTATGGTCTGACGTGACATCTCTTATTGTGAGTTTCCCCTACAGTTTCTTCTAGTACCTTCCTCATTTATTTTGTATAATCTGAGTTGAGGGCGTTGTCCCAAATGAAACTTGGTTTTAGTATGAATATCAGGTCTATACTGATCTTTGCAGTTCCCATCTTTATTTCTTATTTCTTTCAAGTTGCTTCTGGGAATGCAAAGTAAAGGATTCTTTGTTTTTCTGAGAAGATTTCTGTGCTTAGTTTTCAGCTTTATGTTCACAGAATTTCAGAGAAATGAAGTTAAACTAATTAGAATTTTGTTAGCAGTATCAACTAGTAGTTTAGGGACACTTGGACTTTAAAAGAAGTAAATTCTTTCAGTATTGCATCTTATATGTCTGTTACAAATGTTCATGGGGGCAAGAAGGACATAATGTGATAGGTATATTCTATGACAAGTAGGAATGGAGGATGGAGGTCAAGAAACTTGCCTAAAAACTACCTTCTCCAGCTTCTTTTCTTTCATTTCCTTTCCCTTTCTTTCTTTCTTTTTTAATAAACATGAAGATTGAATTTATTTTTGAGAGAGATGCAGAGACACAACACAGAGGAGAGAGAGAGAGAGAGAGAGGAAGGGAGAGAAAGAGAGAGAGAAGGAAACACCAAAGCACTGCTCACTGCTCAGCTCTGGTTTATGGTGGTATGGGGGATTGAACCTGGCACTTTGGGGCTTTAGGCATGAGAGTCTGTTTGCATATCTAAGGGGAACAGCCAGGACTAAGCAGTTTATGTGGCTGTTCCCCTTAGATAGCATTGCCACTTAAGAGTAGTGGTTTGATTTCGTCTCCTAGGAATTTCACATGTAAACATCACCTGCAACCGGTATAAAATTATTCAGACAACAAATGAAATATCCCTTGCAAGTTTGACCCCAGGAATACTAAGACATAAGGCTGAAAGATCACTTATGAACAGAGGATTCTGTACAGCAGAGAACAAACTCAAATGACCTCCCTCTGAGTGTCTCCACAAAGATGGCTGGGAATGCTTGTATTTTCAAGGCAGGATCTTTAAAAGTTAAAGAAGGGCCCATGGTAACCACCTTCCCAGACCTGGTCAGACTGTTTCATTGAGGTCTTGGGCTACTTCCAGTGGATTTTTGTCCCAGAGGAGAATGCCATTAAAGTGGAAATGAATGATTTTCATTGTTAGTAATAATATGAGCTTGCATTTTAGCTAGTGATACACACACAGAGAGAGAGAGAGAGAGAGAGAGAAAGAGAGAGAGAGAGAGAGAGAGACCATAGCATCATGCTCACTTCAGCAGCACATATACTAAAACTGAAGCAATACAGAGACCATTGCTGGGGAATTATACAGATGCAGTCACATCTGCCAAGCTGTCCCCTCAGGCTCTGCCCACTTCCCACAAGAGTTAATACGGTATTCTCAAGTGCCTTTCCCAACCAATCCTGTCCCGACACTTCACTCCTGGCTGTTGCCCTATAAAAAGCCCTCCTACTTCGGCCCCCCTCTTGCCGGCCTTTCACTTAGGTCATTAGATGCAAGGGAGGGTGGTCCAGGAGGCGGCCATTTTTGCTACTTCCACGTGGCCCGAACCACTGCACTCTCACCCAACTCTGAGGTGCCCTTGCGAATAAAGATTTGTGTTCCCTCTTTGCTCTGGATCTCCTCTCTCTCTTCTCCGTGGTGCAGCCTGACGGACCTTAGCATCAGAGCTTCCTCCAGTGTGTTTGGGGCCAGGTTCAAACCTGGGTTACACATATCAAAACATCATACTACCTAAGTAAGCTATCTGTCTGGCTCTACATTGTGTTTTTCAGCCACATTCCTCTTGATCTCCAGCTGATACTAGACTGTGATCTACAGTGCCTTGAAAAATGTCCTGGATTACTGAACATCACACATGGTCCCTCATCTTTTGTTTCTGGTTATTTTCTGTCATAGTGCTCCCCTCTCAAAAGAATAAAAAAATTAACAATCCAAGATGAAAGTTCTTTTTGTTTTCTCTCTCTGTTAAGATTTCACTTTATTTTTATATATTTTTAATTCATTGGGAAGTTAATGGTTTACAGTGTAGTCTTTCCTTTCCCCTCACCTCTCCCTTCAACAAAGGTCTGTGTTCTCATCCCCACCCCCATAGATAACTATTATAGTTCTCCCACAGTCTCAGATATAGGTTGACATTTTTTTCCACATTCATATACACAATTCTTTATATCCCACATATTAGGAAAACCATTCTCTAGTTTTCCTTTACTTCCTAACTTGCTGCACTAAGCATAATCCTCTCTAATACCACCTACTTTATCCCAGAGGACACAACATCATCTTTTTTATTGCTGAATAATATTCTATTGAGTATATGTCCCATAACATTTTTATCCAGTCATCTGTCAAAGGGTATTTTGGTTGTTCCCAAGTTTTTGCTGTTGTAAATGAAGCTACTATGAACATGGGGGTGCATATGTCCCTTTGAATCAGTGATATTATATCTTACCAGTAAATGTCTAGGGATGGAATTGTTGGGCTATAAGGTATTTCCATTTGTATTTGTTTAAGGATTATCCATACTGTTCTCCATAATGTCTGTACCAATTTGCACTCCCACTAGCAGTGTAATAGAGTTCCTCCCTCTCCACATCCTCTTTAACATTTATCTTCTCTTATTTTATTGATGGAGTCCATTCTCACAGGTGTGAGATAGAATCTCAAAGTGGTTTTGATGTATTTCTCTAATTATGAGTGAACTGGAGCATTTTTGTGGGCCATGTGTATCTCTTCTTTAGAAAACTGTCTATTCTTATCTTCTTCCCATTTTCTTATTGGACTGTTCTTTTTCTTTTTGTTGAGCTATATGAGGTATTTATAGATGTTTGATATAAACTGCTTGTTTGAAGTGTAGTGTGAAAGTATCTTTCCCATTTACTGGTTTATCCTTATGGAATTTTCTTTTGATGTATGGAAGAGTTTCAATTTGATCTAGTTCCATTTGTTCATGCTTGTTTTTATTTCCCTTGTCTAAGGGATGTAGTCTTTAAATATACCCTTAATGTTAAGGTCCTGAAATATTTTACCAATGTATTCTTCTAAGTATTTTATAGTTTCAGGTCTAATATCCAGATCTTTGGTCCATTTTGAATTCATTTTGATAGAGCTAGGTGGTGGTCTAGTTTCATTTATCCACATGTTTGTCCAATTCACCCAACACCATTTGTCAGGGATAAACTTTTCCTTATTGGGCAGTTTCAGCTCCTTTATTGTATATAATATGCTTATACATGTGTGGGTTTAGTTTTGGGTTTTCTATCCTTTTTCACTGGTCCATATATCCATTTTTGTTCCAGTACCAAACTGTTTTAACTATTGCTTTATAATATAGATTAAAGTCAGGAATTGTGATGCCACATTTTTCTTCCTTTATCCTCAGAAGTGCTTTTGTTATTTGTGATATATATATACATCCATACAATTTTTTGTTTATATTTTTTCAATTTCCCTATAATATGCTATTGGGATCTTAATAGGGATTGCACTGAATCTGTTGACTGCTTTTGGCATGATTGCCATTTTAATGATATTTATTCTTTCTATCCATGAACAGGGGATGTTCTTCCATTTCTTTGTGCCATCCTCTATGTCTTATAGTTTTCGTTGAAAAGGTCCTTCACATTCTTTGTTAGATTTATTTCTAGATACTTTATCTTTTGGATTCAGTTGTAAATGGGATAAATTCCTTGAGTTCCCTTTTTTCTGGCCCATCTTTTGTATAAAGAAATGCCACAGATTTATGAATATTGATATGAATATTGATTTTGTAACCTCCTACTTTACTATATTTATTGATGATTTCCAGTAGTTTTCTTTTTTTGGGGGGGGCAGGGATTCTCTGAAGATGAAAGCTCTTTTTAAAAAATGTATTTATTTATTTATTTAGCTCAGCTCTGGCCTATGGTGTTGCTGGGCATTAAACTCGGGACCTCTTTTATGTAGCTATTATGCTATCTTCCAAGCCTCTGAGATGGAAGTTCAGATTTAAATGCTCCTCTAATTTAGAAAAGAGAGTAAGAAAATAATAATGGCCTTCTGAAAACTTATCAGTAAGTGACAATCACCAGAGTGGAGCTTAATCACATATCTAGGCAGTAGTGGGATCATTTATTAGAACATGCGACTTGCTCTCCCTAACTCATCTTACATTTCAGTTTTTACTCTTAATTAGACAAAAGTTGTGGGAAATATCTGTTAGGTATATCCAACCAGTCTCTGCAAGTAGTCAGTGGATTTAAATTTCTGACCCAGCTTCTCTCTGATTTTCCTTTTGTATAGAACCTAGCTGTCAGTATACTTAATTTTCCATATGTATCTTCTCTCCTTACATCCATGATCTAGGTTGATAGGTGAGTCTATGTTCCCACTCTTCATCTTTGTTCTTTGTGAAGAACACAGTATTCGAAGTGGAGAGGAATGAGGTGGAAATGGCTCATGTGAAAGTGTGCTGCTTTCTGGTATGTAGTTTGTCCAGAGGAGTGTCCTGGTCTCTATTTTAAAGTTTATTTTTAGCTAACTCTATTAAAACACTAGCCAGCATGAATTCATTTTCTAGTGTGCAGAAAGTACTAGATTGACAGCGAGAGTCCTCAAAATAGCACAAGACTGAACAGAATAGAATTTAAGAGCTAGAAGTAAATATGAGCATCTATGTTCCAGTCTTTTCTTACAAAGACAGGGAAGTTCAGTGAGGCAGAGTGCCACCCTAAAGTCACACACTGATTTAACTTGGATGTGAACACCTGTTTTCCTCTTCCCAGCCTGTTATTTTTCTATTGAGGAGAATTACAATACAGTAGCTAGGACCAATAATATAAATCTTCCATTTTAGAGAATACCTTGCCTCCAAGACAACTGACTTAACCACTGAAGTTGTGTCTTTATTCCTTCTTAATTATTATTATTAACTAGTATTTATTGATTCCTATCTGTTTGGTAAACTATGTTGGTACATAATCTAATATTGGAAAATCGCTTGGAGACTGCAAATGAAAAGTGGCCAAGGAGAATATGTGGCTATGTCCTAACACTTTGTTTTTGGCACATCATTCACATTCTCCACTTATAAATGCATTTTTCCTCATGGCAATTAATTCAGGACAGGAATAAGAGCCTAGGAATAAGGGAAAACTGGTTTCTTTTGCTTTTTCCCCACATTATCACCTCTCTTTCTTTCATCCTGTGATTCATTATTTATTTTGAAGGATTCATTGACTAGCTTATTGATTTATTCAATAAATACTTGGTGAGGCTCCCTAGATGCCAGTCTTTTATTTTATTTATTTAAGAAAGGATTAATTAAAACCATAGGGTAGGAGGGGTACAACTCCACACAATTCCCACCACCCAATCTCCATTTCCCACCCCGTCCCCTGATAGCTTTCCCATTCTCTATCCCTCTGGGAGCATGGACCCAGGGTCATTGTGGGTTGCAGAAGGTAGAAGGTCTGGCTTCTGTAATTGCTTCCCCGCTGAACATGGGCGTTGACTGGTCGGTCCATACTCCCAGTCTGCCTCTCTCTTTCCCTAGTAGGGTGGGTCTCTGGGGAAGCTGAGCTCCAGGACACATTGGTGGGGTCTTCAGTCTAAGGAAGGCTGGCCGGCATCCTGATGGCATCTGGAACCTGGTGACTGAAAAGAGAGTTAACATACGAAGCCAAACAAATTGTTGAGCAATCATGGACCCAAAGCTTGGAATAGTGGAGAGGAAGTGTTAGGGAGGTACTCACTGCAAACTCTAGTGTACTTCTGCTTTCAGGTATATATTTTGCAGTAGTTTACGGATAAGTGTGAACATATTCTCTCTCTCACAGAAACTGGTGTATATTTAGGTTTTGGGACTTTGTTAGAAAGTGAACCACCTGAGATGGAATTAGAGTATACTATGAAAGGAAAGGTCTCACCTGAGTAATGAAGCTGAAGAGTTGTCATTCCACATGTGAAGTCTCTGGACACAGTCTGAAGTGAAGCATGTTGAGGTGGCAATCGTTGTGTTGGTTAGGTTGTGATCGGCAGATGCAAGATTATTTGATATGGATTGGGAGAGGCATATGGGAAAGTGGGCCCTATCCAAGGGTTCCAGGACTGGGGGAATTAGAGGCTCTATAGTGGAGATGTGAGGTTCCAGCTGTCTTAGGGTTCCAAAAGACAATGGATAGTTAATGTTATCATCACATTATTTGGTAATTGGGTTAACTTTGAAAAGTCCTTTTGTTAGGGTTTGCTGTACAGTACCCAGTATCTTGTATATAGCTGTGCTATTGGATGCTTCTAATCTACTTGGTCTAGGCTTTTGAGAGAGTCTGCATATCAAATACACAGCCTATATATTAAAAAGATTCAGTTTGTGTTTTGAAAAACTTTGAGACATACAATTGATTTTCCCCCTCTCAAATTAAATTAACTAGTGATTTATATGTCTACATTTTGCTAGGAGTGTACATAAACACCATTCCCACGACCAAAAGAATGTGACCCATCCCTCCCACCCACTCCCACCCCCCACTAGCCCAGGAAGCGGCATGTCTACCCCTCACCATGGGTTTTTACTTTGGTGCCCTACTTACAATTTGGTCAGGTCCTGCTTTTAGTTTCCCTTTCAGATCTTCTTACTCAACTTCTGTTGATGAGTGGGATCATCCCATAGTCATCTTTATCTTTCTGACTTATCTTTCTGACTCAGCTTAACATAATTCTTTCTAGCTCTGTCCAAGATGGGTCAGAGAAGGTAGGTTCATTGTTCTTGATAGCTGCATAGTATTCCATTGTGTATATATACCACAGCTTTCTCAGCCACTCATCTGTTGTTGGGCACCTGGGTTGCTTCCAGGTTTTAGCTATTGTGAATTGTGCTGCTGTCCTTTTTGATGTATGCCATTCGAGGTCTAGGCCCATCATATCTGTTTGGGAATCTCAGGACTCCTCAAATAGTGCCCCAGCTGATGGGGTGGCCTTTAAAGAGTCATTGTTAAAGTATGCCAGTCTCTAAGGCCTGTCTTTTGATACATGGAGAGCTTTGGGAAGAGAATTAATTTTGATGGTGAACGTTTTTTTTCCCCTGAAATCACCAAGGTGATTTCAGGCATTTGGAAAGACTAGCTCTGACTTTGCCAAATGGTTTATCTTCTTGGCCCTCTGTTTGCTAATTGGTAAGGTGTTTTCCAGTGACTCCAGTCTCACTTGAGACCTTATGGTATAGATTCACAATATAAGGTCTTTGAGGTTTGACCTTGAAGGGAGAAGTTGAAAGATAATGTATTGCCCCCAGTTCTGTCTGCATGAATTGATGCTATTACGAGAGTTCTAAGGAAGTTCTGATTTACCAAAGTCCCACACTTCTGCAGTAAATACAGTTATGTGGCTTTGGCTCATCTCCTCTGTTCTCATTTATGTTCTCAAATCCTTTCCCCTTCTGCTCTAAATGGGTGAGTGAACTCCCGGGAAGCCCATAGCAACAAAGGCAGGGAACACAGACTTTCTCTGCAATATTCACCTTTCATTTCTATGGTGTTCATGAGGTGTAGAGTAAAAATGGAAGACTAAAGAATGAAGAACAAGGGTAAGGATAGATAGCATAATAGTTATGCAAAGAGACTCTTATGCCTGAGGTTCTAGGTTCAATCCCCCATCCCACCATAAGCCAGAGCTGGTAAGTGCTCTGGTTAAAAAAAAATGCAGAAAAAAAATCCAAGTACAAATGGAACTTCAAAGGAATTTATTATTAAGATTTTGTTTATTTAAATGAGACAGATCAAAAAAAGAAAGTGAGTGGAAGCTGAGCACTGCTCAGTTCTGGCTTATGGAACAAGAAATGGAACTTGGGACCTTTAGTACCCCAGGCACAAACCACTGTGCTCTCTCCCTGATAGTTTTTTTTTCAATTCATAAAATTACATTTGCTAAATCTTTTTCATGACTTCCAAAGTAGTTTGTAATTGTGTGAGTGTTTTTCAGCACTGCCTTTCAGCTTAGAATTCAGAGAGTTGAGAGACTCTCTGGGGATACTTATTTCCTCTATCTTGCTAATGCATATATTTTCATGCTAAAGCTTGCAAGTACTTTCAACTAAACTGGGGAATTTTTGACCTGCAAAGAAAAGTAAGTCATAGATAACAAGGGCAAATGAAATGGGCTGTTTCATCTTAGAAGACCGATAAATCACCAGAGGCATTAGTCTGATCAATGCCTACTAGAAAAATATGGATGTCAGACAATGCCCCATGCTCAGTTGTGAAGAACAAATGTGCACCATGGTGAACAGATCAATTTCTTGATGAGTCTTATTAGCATAACCATAGAGCGTGAACCATAGTTATTCTCTGAGACAGAACAAAGTATAAGCAGTTGATGCTGAGCTCCATTAAGGGTCTACATCCCTGATGTGATAGACTGTCGTGATGCAATGCAGAGGAGAGAGAGAGAGAGAGAGAGAGAGGAAATCCAGAGCGGAGAGGGAATACAATTATTTATTCGTGAGGGCACCTCAGAGTTGGGTGAAAGCACAGTTTTTCAGGCAACATGGAGCTAGCCAAAATGGCCGCCTTGTGCAGCAACCTTCCCTGTGTCTAATCACCAAAGTGAAAAGTGGGCAAGAGAGTGAGGGGCAGAAGAAGAAGGGCTCTATAGGGCAAAAACCAGGAGTGACGAACAGGATTGGTTGGGACAGGATTGGTTGGGAAAGGTACTCCGAGAATGTCCCAACTCTCGTGGGAACTAGCAATAGCCTGAGGGGACAACATGGCAGATGTGACTGCATCTGCACAATTTCCCAGCAATAGACTATATAGTTTTCTGTGTGGGTCTCTCAGACTGGAAGAAGGTAAGCAAGATTCTGCAGGTGTTTGAGGACAGTACTAAGACTTTTTGAATTCATGCATTTTTATTTCATTGTTTAACTCTTTGTATGTTTTCGAAGTTTATAACATGTACATATAGTAGAATTTGTATAATGCACCACAAACTATACATGTTGAGGGTGTCATATTTGTTTTTATCAGTGGGAAGTACCTTATCAAAAAGGCTTAAGATACAAATATGTAGGATATTTTTTCTGATATTTGGCAGTTAGTGGGGCCCAATCTTTAGTGTAGTGCTGGTGATCAAGGTAAAAAGTTTTTAGACTTTGAGCCATGAAAACCGATTTCTGTGTTTAACAGAGAGAGCTAGTAAATGGCCACACTGGACATTTATGATTGTTTATTTCATGTTCTTCACAAAATAGGCTCCTTGTGAATGTACATTTCCACACAAAGCCCTTAGAAGAGCCATCACCTTATCAATTTGTTAATGGGACAGGCACTGCAGACTGAGAAATGTCATTGTAATTCCAATTAGAGTAACAGAGCAAGTAAAAGAACAAGGAAACCAGACAAACAGATTTGGCTAATGTAAAAGCTACTTCCTTACTAGGAGTGATTATTATTATCCCAGTGCCAGGGATTGAACCTGGGCATACTGGGAAGGCATCATACTTGTAAAGCCTGCACTCTTCTTGCTGAGCCACATCTTTCTCAATGCAAAGCTGATATATATTTCCATATAACACCTTGTAGTTATAAGACACTATTATAATTATTGAGCCTAGAAAACATTGTGTTAATCAGGTAAATAAAGTCACTCTAGAACTCTCTTCTTGTGGGTGTGGAAACTGAGTCTTAGAAAACTTAAAGATCTTATTTAATTTTTAAATTGTTATTAATTTATTTATAAAATAAAAAATATCACCACGATCACAGGGTAAGAAGGGTACAATTCCACACAATTTCTACCGCCAGAGTTCCATATCTCATCCCTCTTTAGATTTTAACCGAAGTTCTGGAAGCCCTTGGCAATGTTGCTTCCCTGTAAATCATACTTTAGGGAAAGAAAGAACCAGAGTAGTGGCAGTTAAAGAAAGTGTTGCCACATGAGAGAATAATGACCTCAGCTTTTGTGCCATAACCCATCTTACCTCTTTCCTTCTTATTATAATTTTCCCTTTTTTGTGGAAAGAGCACAGAAGACATTATACTTTAACAAATCCAAGACAACTTTATGGTTTCCAGCCAACATCAAGCATAACAAACCATAATGAACATGGGAGGAAGTACACCCTGTATAGGAAGAGAGAGGAGGAGAGAAACTACTGATGATAACATCATAGTGAAGCCTGGTGGTGGCTCACATGGAAAAGAGCCCATGTCACCATGTTCAACTCCCCTGCCCTACCTGTATCCAGGATGCTGCACAAGTGGAGGAGCAGTGCTATAAGTGTCTCACTTTCTCTCTATCTTTCTCCCTTTCTATCTCTCTGTCTTTTACCTTCTATCTAAAAACTGAAGAAGAAAAAAAAATATCCATGAGGAATAGTTGAGTTATCTAGCCACAGAGGCCCAGTGATAACCCTGTTTGGAGGTGGGGGTGGGCAGGTAGGGAAATCAAATATGAGAGTAAGGGCCAGACTTAGCTAAGGAAAGTGTGTGATAGATGAAGAAAGTATTGATAGATAACACTGGCATAATTGCAATTAGACCTACTGATCAGCTGCTTCTCCTCTGTTGACTGCACAGTTAGGCCCTGTACGCTCACCTAGAAAGATACCCAGTGAAGAGAACCCATGACATTCATTCAAACCTTACAGAGTTGATCCTGAGTTTCTTTCAACTTTGTAATCACATTTCCCACTTCCCTTATATTTTTGCCCACTGTGATAGTTTACATATAGATGCTGGATATTTGATTCCAAATGTGATGTCTCTGAATAGACTGAAGATTAAAATAATATATATAATACATATACAAACATATACTTAATTTCATTTTTTTGTTTTTAGTGATTTAACAAAATTAGAAGATTTCAAGGTATAGTGGTACACTCTGACACATACATGCATGGAAACATAACATATTTAAGCAGATGAATAGTAACAAAAATTATTCAGATTATTCAGAGAGCTAGAAGAGAAATATAATTCTGAAAAATAATTATAAATAATGATACCAAGTGGTTCAATATTTCCTTTTGCTGATTATTGAGTCTTAAGAGAAAAGTTAGAGAAAGGAAGAATAATGTGTATGCACAGGTGTTTCTTGGTAAATATTTTCAAAAGCAAGAAAAATAATTAAAAGGAAAAAGTCTGTGGTGGTAAATATGTAAATAAACTAGAGTTTATACATTTCTGTATCCACTAAAATGTATAACTACAAAAATAACTTTTCAAAATACAGTAATGGTGGGAAAAATGACAAAATGTTATGTTAAGAATTTTGTAATTAAAATGATATATAGTATGATCTCAAATATGTAAAGTAGTTACACACCACTGGAATGGTTTTTGACCCTAGGGCTTATCTGTGCTGTCTGAGACATTTTTGTTCATTGCATCCAGGTGTGGATGGGGACCTGCTTCTAGAATCTTATGGATAGCGAGCAGGGATGCCACTGAGCTTCCTAGAATGTTTACAGAAGCTTCCCATGCAAAAACAAAACAAACTAACAACAGCAGAAATTACCCAGTCTATAAGGCCAGTTTTGGTGGAAACAAAACAAAACAAAACACCAAACTTTGCTTTATTATATCAGTTATTTTTAAAATTTTACTTGAGGTGGGGAAGAGGAGGAAGGAGAGAAGGGGGCAGATGGAGGAGAGGGAGAAAACAGCAAGCCCCACAGCACTACTCATGTATGCTATAGGCAGTACTGAGGATGTCACTGGTAGTTTCTGGGCTCTCAGCCACGTAAGTCCTGTGCTCTAGTGTTGACCTATCTGTACAGTGCCATGAGATTGTTTTTATCTTTATGTTGCTATCTCTCCTTTTAAAAGTACAAATAAATAATATACAATCATAGGCTTGTGGTAAGGAGTCCAATTAGTTGTTAGCTCTGGTTAGCTTTCCCTTGGCTATATAGTGTAAATAGAGAAAATATACCATCAATTTATGTACTTAAGCCATTATTTATGTCTATATTTATTTCTATTGTCTTTGGGGATTTACTATTCTGAGCTGACATTTTTTCATAGATAGAGACAGAGGGAGAGCAGGAAACACACCAGTGCACTAAAGCTTGATCCTGGCCCACTTTCATGACAAATCAGGTTAACTGCCCAGGTGAGCAACTTGCCAGCCCTAATCAGTTATGGCTGATGTAGTGCCAAGGAATGAACCTAGTACATTGTACAGACATGTGATGCTTTCCTGGATCAACTTTTTTTTAATCTTTATTTTTAGTAGGAGAGGGAGAGATACCAAACCAAACCAAACAAACAAACCAAAAAACACCTATGTTCTCCATGGAGTTTCCTTGTGGTGCTGAGGATTGAACCTAGGCTTTGCACATAGTCTGTGCTCTGCTCACTGAGTCATCTCCTGACCCCCATATCAAATTATTACAGTGAGAACATTATAGGTATTGTCAGTTTCTTCCAACCAAAAGCAGTTGGGAATGTATTGGTTGTTTAA
Organism: Erinaceus europaeus; assembly: GCF_950295315.1. Classification (NCBI taxonomy): domain Eukaryota; kingdom Metazoa; phylum Chordata; class Mammalia; order Eulipotyphla; family Erinaceidae; genus Erinaceus; species Erinaceus europaeus. The sequence continues at coordinate 61,641,355 of NC_080170.1, forward strand.
TAAGAAATGGTCTGGAAGGACACACCTCTAGGTCACTTCCCAGTTTGTTTTGTTTCTGTGGAGTTTTAGCAGCAGGGTTCTAGGAAGGTCTTTTTGTGGGTGCTGGACTTTAGTTGGGTGATCTTTAGGAGGGTGGTGGAATGTGAGGGATTTCTGTGTATGAGGAAGCATCTCAACATAAGTTATTCTCTTTGGAGGATAGACCCCAGTAAGGAAATGGCTTTAAATTGTAGAACAGCAAGCACATGTGTTGATGTAGTAAGGGAGTTTGGGTATTACCTGGGACCAAGAGTGTTCTTGTTCTTCATGGTAAGATCAAAGTATAATATGTCCTTGTTTTGTCTCATTTTGTCCTGGTCTCTGAAGAATCTTGCCTGAGACTGGTATTTTGTAAGATGCAAATCCATCAGGAGAGTTGAATGACCAGCTTTTTGCTTTTTTCTTCGCAATTTTAATTTTCTTCAGACTGTTTAAATACTTTAATCTTTCATTTTAAAATCTGTATTATTATTGCAATTAGAACAAGTAAATGTTAATTAAAACTCCTTAAAGGCATTGTCATGTCAAAAAGAAGAGTTCAACCTGCAGTATTATATGATGAAATTTCTTATCTGTAAAGTAAAGAAAGTAGGCACTTGTCAATAGTTTGCAGTATTCCCAGTAATATTTTTTTACTCATCCTATCAAAGTATTTGTAGAGGGGGATGAAACATAAAGAATCTATTTTTTATGCCCCCACTACCTAGTTGACTCTCTGTATTTGATATGAAAGTTGTATAGGAAGATTCTTTGTGGTAATGGCTTTTTAAATGGCTTTTTTTTTTTTTTTTACCCATACAGAAATTGAGTTCCTTCTTTAGAAAAGGATATCAAGTTTAGATGGTATTGTGTATCAATCAATTAGATTTTGATTTATATAAAAAAATAGGGGTTGTCTTTATCCTTTCAAAAAAATGGAGAAACATGGTGCATGTAAAAAAAAAACTATAAATGTCTTTGGAGTATCACATTCCATAACAAACAAAGAAAACACTGAGAAATTGGATTTTCACAACTTTCAAATTTTCTAGTAACATTCAGGGCAAATTGAATTAAGCAATTTTATGCAAAAAACAAAAGCAAATTCAAGGCTATTTTAAAAGTATACATGCATTCCCTTTACATCTGAATTCTTTTGAGTGTGGATTTGGATTGGGGGTATTCAACTTTGAATGCATTTTCAGTTTCCATTTAATTGTCACTGACTTTGTAAATTTTAAAAGGAACTCCCTCATTACAATAATTGTAAACATCAGGTCCAGCAAAATATCTCACTTATGTAGTATACTGCTTGGCTCTGTATGTAACTCATGCTCCAACCTCCCCTGTCACATTGAAGGAAGCTTCAGCACTGTGGTTCCTGACCTTCTGTTTCTATTTGAAAAGCTCTTTGTAGAATAGTGAAGCCCCAGAAATGACCAGTAATGCATTTTACTGTCGACTATAAACCATTAATTCCCTCAAGAAAAGAAAAAAAAAAGTGTGAGCAACGAATGAATGTGATTTATTGGATAATTTTAAATAAGGTAGAAGGGTATCAAAGTGAGAAGTAAACTTTTCATTTTTCCTGATTCTTTTCCCCAGAGTCGTGACACTCTAATTATAATTAAATTTAAACTAACTACTGGATTTGTTGATCTATTTTTGTTTTGAATCACTGTGAGCATAGTTAGTTCTTACTGTAACAGTGATCTTCATTTTGAACTGATGAAACAGTGGGTATGTTCCTAAGAACAGGACCATACCTAATTTTCCCCTGTGTATTACTTCAGTACTCAAGACTATGTTCTCTTGCTCGGTGATTGACAGCGGGGACCCTCCAGTAGAATGATAGCAATTTCTTACTTCAACAAATATTTTGTCATAAACCTATTGATTCAGAAAAGAGACATTTTTATTAATTCTTTCTAAGCCCCACATGATGTTACAAAGACTTGCTAATTTAACCCCATTGTGCCTTTCTCATTTTCTTCTTTTTATTTTATTTCGGCCACTGCTTTCCTTTATTTATGAACTGCATTTATTCCCTTTTAACCATTTATTTATTTTGATAGAAGAGAGAGAGAGAGAGAGAGAGAGAGAGAGAGAGAGAACCAGAACCAATTTGTGACTAGGTCTCAGCATTAATAACCTACAATCAGAGCCATGAGAAGTTTTTCAGTGAAGGATCCACATCTGTGTTCTATAAATAAAATTTGGGGATGGGAGATATGGAAATAGGGAAGACATTAGCAGAGGAGATAATTTCAAGATTTCATTCACCTTAAAAAAAAAAAGAATAAATGTGGGGGACCAGGTGCCCTTGGTTGAGCACACACATAACAGTGCGCAAAGACTTGGGTTCAAGACCCTGGTCCTTGCCTGTAGGGGGGGAAGCTTCATAAGTAGTGAACTTCCATGGCCTGCTAGCTTGAACTTATACTCTTTTCTCTGTGTTCTGACAGTACTTTACTTATACTCCCAGTACATGCTCTTATTTGTCTTGAATGTATATGGTACATGTCTTTCCTATTCACCACTTGTTCCTCCATTCTTCTTAACAGAGGAAACTTCAGTAATGGAAGAAATTTTCATTTTTGTCTCATATCATGGAGCAAGCCTTAGGTACCTGGAAACTCTCTGTGAAAATCAGAAGTGTTTTGCATAAGAAAATGTTGAAATTGTTTCTAGTTTGTAAGATTTGGTGGAAATTGTACGGGAGCTAGTGATGGTCTCATGTGAATGTTTTGAAGAATGGTTGTAGAATGGTTGAATGGTTGTAGAAAACAAAGGAGTTATCCTAAACCATGGGGATACTGGGAAGGTAGCTTGCTTTGTCTGAAGCAGGGAAAAGGAGGACGAGAATACATAACATTGGAAACAAAGTTCACTGTTATTTCTGTGATACCATTGGTACATTTGCCAGTGGGGGTAGTCTTTAAGACACTCCTTTCTGTGAGTCAATGGACCTCATCTTGGAAGAATGGGGTGTAGTCAGGAATTGATGCATCTTCAGGGACTAGAAGTTATGTGTGCTATCATCTTCAGCTCATGAGTTTTTCATTGTGAATAAGTCCTACTCTACATTTATTATGATGGATCAAACATTGCATTATTCCAAAATACTATTACTTAGAAAACTGGAATTTCTTATCATTTCAGAGGTCCCTTCCATTTGAGAAATTTGATAGTTAAAGATCATAAAGGGTAGATGTTCGGCATCACTGGGGTGGGGCAGGGAGAGGGGAGGAAGGGATGGGACACAGAGTTTTGGTGTTGGGAATGGTGTTTATGTACTCTCTGATTAACTTGTCATATAAATCATAACTTAATTAATATGAAAAAAATTTAAAAGATGATTGTTCATACTTGTCTTTTTTGAGAGTAACCGAAAATTTGGGAGTTAAATAATTAGGAACATAGGAGAACTATAGTGATTATCTTATTCTGAGGGAGTAGGGCCTGGCGGGTCCAGCTCTTCAGAAGTGACAGTGGTATAGAAGTATACTTCTCTTATCATCTTATAAATTACTATTAAATGACTAACAGAAGTGCTTTTATAAAGACTTTAATTTTTTAAATTTTTATTTATAAAAAGGAAACACTGACAAGAACCATAAGATAAGAGGAGTACAGTGCCACACAATTCCCACAACCAGAACTCCGTATCCCATACCCTCCCCTGATAGCTTTCCTATTCTTTATCCCTCTGGGAGTATGAAACAAGGGTCATTATGGGGTACAGAAGGTGGAAGATCTGGCTATTACTTCCCCTTTGAACATGGGTGTTGACAGGTCAATCCATACTCCCAACCTGTCTCTCTTTTTCCCTAGTGGGGCGGGGTTATGGGGAAGTGGGAGTCCAGGACACATTGTTGGGGTCAACTGCCCAGAGAAGAATGGTTGGCATCATGTTAACATCTGGAACCTGGTGGCTGAAAAAAGAGTTAACATATAGAGTCAAATTGTTGACTAGTCATAGCCTATACTAGTTTTTTTTTTTTTTTTTTTCACTGAGCCTGAAATCTGATATGCAGGTGGATCCAAATTATTGTCTGGGGAGATGGTGTCATGCCTGGAAAAAGGACCAGAAAGCTGGATCAGGGGAGAGAGTAGCTCCCAAATATGGGAAAGGTGTATAAATATTGTTGACTGTAAACCCCATAATTTGATGTGATCTGGGGCCCACATTCAGCTTAAGAGCCTATGTGACCTCTGCATCCCTCTAGATCTGAGCTCACATTCTGTGGTCATTAGTAGGAACATTCCAAGCTGATTTCAGGACCCATCTTCCTTGGGTGTAGCATAGAGTATGTTGTCCAGCCTCCCTTCGGAGGATGGAACATTCTCTACCATTGTTGATCCAAGTTGAGGGCAAGGTCTTATGTGGGCCCATAAAGGGATCTATTTAGTTGTTAATGATAGAGATGACTGATAATAATGGAGAGAGGGATTTATTCGAGGTCTAGGCCCATCATGTCTGTTTGGGAATCTCAGGACCCCCCCCACTAGGGCCCCAGCTGATTGGGTGGCCTGATAGTGACTGAAGAGTCATTGTTTGCCCATATTAAGCTTTTACAGCCCTTGCTTTGATTAGGTTAGCTTTGGTTAGCTTTGGAGTGAGTGAGCAAAGTGTAATAGTAAGTAGGTGAGGAATGTATCTAAGTCTAAGTAGACACTATTTTATTATGAACTTTATACTGACTCACTACAGACTATTGTGTACTTTTGCCTTCAGGTATATATTTTTCCCTAATTTATGTATACATATGAACATATGCTCTATCTAATGGGACCTGGTCTATGTCTAGGTTTTGGGACTTCGTTAGGAAGTGAACCTCCTTGAATGGAATTAGAGAATCCTGTGAAAGGAAAGGTCTCATCTGAGTAATGAGGCTGAAGGGTTGACATTCCATGCCTGACATTTCTGGACACAGTCTGAAGTGAAGCATGCTGAGGTGGTTCTCTTTGTGTTGATTAGGTTGGGATCAGCTGATGCAATATTTCATATGAATTGAGAAAAGTATGGAGGAAATTGAGCCCCACCCTAGATTTTCCAGGATTGGGGGACATATAGACCCTATAGAGGAAGCGGGAGTTCCTGCTGTCTTAGGGTTTAAGAAGGCAATAGATAGTTATTGCTATATTCATATTATTTGGCAATTAGGTTAACTTTGAAAATCCCTTTGTTAGGATTTGCTGTATCATACACAACATTACCATAATTTATGTCCTATGACATTGTTTGTATATAGCTGTGCCACCAGTTACTTCTGTTCTCCTTGTCTAAGCTTTCAAAAAAGTCAACATATCAAAGATGCAGCTTATAGTCTGTGCATTAAAAAGTTTGAGACAATCAATTTTCCCCTTTTACCTTAATTAAATAGTGATTTATATGACTACATATTAATAGGAGCATACATAAACACCATTCCCATCACCAAAAGACTGTGTTCCATCCTATCCTCCCCCCTCTCAGCCACTAGTGAAGCCAAACTTCTGCCCTCACCCTCAACTTAGAGAATTTTACTTTGGTACCCTACTCTAAATTCAGTCAAAACCTGCTTTGAGTTTACCTTTCTGTTCTTCTTTCCCAACATCTGTTTATGCAGGGGATCATCCCATACTAGTCTTTGCTTTTCTGCCTTAGTTCACTTAACATAATTGCTTCTGGCTCCAACCAAGATGGGTCAGAGAAGGTGGGTTCATTTTTCTTAACAGCTGCATAGTATTCCATTGTGTATATATACCACAGCTTTCTCAGGCATTCATCTGTTGTTGAGCACCTGGGTTGATTCCAGGTTTTATTTATTATGAATTGTGCTGCTATCAACATAGGTGTACACATATCTTTTTGGTTGGGCATTATGGAGTCCTTAGAGTATATCCCTAGGAGAGGAATTACTGCTTCATATGGAAGGTCCATGCCTAGCCTTGTGAGAGTTCTCCAGACTGCTCTCCAGAGAGACTGGGCCAATTTACATTCCCACCAGGAGTACAGAAGGGTTTCTCTGTCCCCACAGCCTCTCAAGCATTTGTTGCTGCTGTCATTTTTGATGTAAGCCAGTCTCACAGTGGTAAGGTGATACTTCAATCTTGTCTTTATTGGCATTTCTTTGACAATCATTGATCCAGAGCTGTTTTTCATGTGTTTGTTAGCCTTTTGCATCTATTCTGTAATGAATGTTCTATTCATATTCTCTGCCCATTTTTGGATGTGATAATTTGCTTTTTTTTTTAAGTTTGTTAACCTCTTTGTATATTTTGTTTATTAGTCTCTTGTCTGATGTATGGCATCTCCCATTCTGTAGGGGGTATTTTTGTTTAGGTGATAGTTTCTTTGGCTGTGCAGAAGCTTTTCAATTTGATGTAGCCCAATTGATTTGTTTTTGTTTTAGTCCACTTTGCAGTTGGGTTTGTATCATCAAAGATGTTTTAGGTGGGAAAGTGTTCCACCAAAGTTTTCCTCTAAGTATTTGATAGTTTCTGGTGAAACTATCCATGCACTTGATCCATTTGGAGTTGACTTTTGTTTCTGGTGAGATTAAGTTCTTCAGTTTCATTCTTCTGCATGTCTCAACCCAATTTTCCCAGCATCATTTATTGAATATAGCCTCCTTCCTCCATATAATACTTTGGGCCCCCTTATCAAGGATTAGATGTCCATAGGTGTGGGGGTTTAGTTCTGGGCTTTCAGTTCTGTTCCACTGGTCTGTGTGCCTATTTTTGTCCCAGTAGCAGGCTATTTGATGATAATGGCCTTAGTTTGAGATCTGGGAATATTATGCCTCTATTTCTGTTTCTTTTCCTCAAGATAGTTTTGGTGATTCTGGGTGTTTTCTGGTTCCAGAAAAATGATTGTAATTTTTGTTCTATTCTCTTAAAGAAGCTGGGTGGAACTTTGATGGGTATTGCATTAAATTTGTATATGGCTCTGGGAAGAATACTCAATTTGATGATATTAATTCTTTCAGTCCTTGAGCATGGGATTTCTTCCCATTTCTTGGAATAATTTTCTATTTCCTTGAATAGTGACTCATATTTTTCAGTATACAAGTCTTTCACTTCTTTGGTCAGCTTTATTCCTAGGTATTTTACTGATTTTGCTGCAACAGTGAATGGAAGTGATTTCTGGATATCCTCTTCTTCTGATTTCGTGTTTGCTGTAAATGCCACTGATTTTTGTACATTGATTTTGTAGCCTGACACCTTGCTATATTGCTTACTAACTTCCAGTAGTTTTCTGCTGGATTCTTTAGGTGTTTTATGTATAGTATCATATCATCTGCAAATAGTGAGAGCTTGATGTCTTCCCTTCCAATCTGTATTTCTTTGATTTCTTTCTCTTGCCTGATTGCTATGGCAAGGACTTCCAATAATGTGTTGAAGAGTGATGGTGATAATGGAGAGCCCTGTCTAGTCCCCAATCTGAGGGAGAATATTTTTAGCTTCTGTCCATTGAATATGATGTTGGCTGTAGGTTTGCTATATTTGGATTCCACTATCTTGAGGAATTTCCCATCTATTCCTGTTTTTTGCAGTGTTTTGAGCATGATTAGGTGTTGGATATTGTCAAAGGCTCTCACTGCATCTATGGAAATAATCATGTGGTTTTTGGTCTTGATTTTATTGATATGGTGAATGACATTGATTGACTTAGGTATGTTGATTCATCCTTGCTTTCCTGGGATAAATCCCACTTGGTCGTGATGAACAATCTTTTTGATATACTGCTGTATCCAGTTGACCAGGATCTTGTTCAATATTTTGGAATCTATATTCATCAGAGTTATTGGTCTGTAGTTTTCCTATTTTTTGTGTCCCTATCTGCTTTTGGTATCAGGGTGATGTTGGATTCATAGAAGATGGAAGGGAGTGTTCCAGTTTCTTTGATCTTGTGAGAGAGCTTTAAAAGTATAGGAATTAACTGTTTCCTGAAGATTTTGTAGAATTAGTTTGTGATGCCATGTGGTCCAGGACTTTTGTTGTTGGGAAGATTCTTAATAATTGTTTCGATTTCTTTTGTCTGTGATTGGTGCATTTAGGTTTTGTTGTTCTTCTGGGTTCAGTTTTGGAAGGGTATATGTTTCTAGGAATTCTGCTATACTTCCAGATTCTCTAGCTTGGTGGCGTATAGTTCTTCAAAAAAGTTTCCATGATTTTCTGTATTTCTGTGGTGTCATTTGTGATATCTCCTTTGTCATTTACAATTCTCTTTATTTGCATCTTCTCCCCCCACTTTTTTTTAAGTGAATCTGGCTAGGGGTTGTCAGTCTTTAATTTTTCAAAGAACCAACATTTGGCTTCTTTGATCTTTTATATGGTTCTCTTATTTTTGATGTTGTTTATTTCTGTTCTAATTTTAGTGATTTCTGTCCCTCTGGTTGTGTTAATATTCCTTTGTTCCTCTTCCTCTATGTTCTTAAGGCATGCAGTAAGGTTGTTTATTTTAGCTTTTTCTTGTTCTCTAGTGTGTGATTATATGGCTATGAGTTTCCCTCTCAGTTCTGCTTTATCTGTCTCCCAAATATTTTTGATAGCTTGTGTCTTCATTTTCATTTGTTTGCAGAAACATTTTAATTTCTTGCTCAAGTGCTTCTTTGACCCAGCGGTTATTAAGCAGCATGTTGTTGAGTTTCCAAATTTTGTAACTTTTAGTAATTTTCTGTTTGTTGTTGAATGTTAGCTTTATTCCACTGTGGTCTGAGAAGATACTTGGGATGATTTCAATGTTCTTGAATTTGTTGGTACTGTCTTTGTGGCCTAACATGTGGTCTGTCCTTGAGGATGTGCTGTGTGGATTGGAAACAAATGTTTATTCCAGTTTTTTGGGGTGAAGAACTCTGAAAATGTCCAGGAGGTCTAGTCTGTCCATCTCTTCATTTAATTCTCTTCTTTCTTAGTTGATGTCTAAGTGTGAGGGTGAGGTAATGAAGTCTCCCACTATTATTGTATTCCAATTGCTATATTTTTGTAGTTGTTTCAGTAGGTGTTTGATGTAATTAGATTCATTGTGTGCATAGATGTTAATAATTGTTAAGTCTTCTTGGTTGATAGATCCTCTAATCATTATGTAATGGCCTAGTCTATTTTTTATTACTTTATTTAGTTTAAAGTCTATTGTGTCAGAGATAAGTATGGCTGTTTCTGCCTTTGTTTGTCTTGTTGTCAGGTGAGATTCTTGCAAGCAGCATAAAGACTTTTTACAAATGCAGTAACCAACCTCAGAAATTACAACAATAGCAACTGAAGCAAGGATTGATGCAGTTCAACCAATGCCAGTTGGCCCAACAACACCTCGAGTCCAAGAAAAAATCATAAACAAAACCAAAAGAAAAAGAAAGGAAGAAAGGGAAAGCAAGAGTAAACTATTATGCAAATCTGCTGTCCACTGTAAGTTCTAGGGATAGCAGGAGAAAGTAGGTAGAAAAGAAACACACACACACACACACACACTTCACTCTGAGTCAGATTTTTTCCATTCACAAAATAAGTGCCAGTGAATTCAGAAGGCAAAAGAAGAAGAAAGGGGAAAAAAATAAGCAGTGAAAGGAAAGAGTTTGTTTTGTTTTGTTTTGTTTTTTAAATTAGCTAGGAGGGGAGAAATAGGAGGGTAGAGGGAAGCAGGAGAAACAATTTCCTCTCACAATGGATAGGACACCCAATTACCTATCAATGTAAAAGGCAACAGCAATTAATTTTGGTCAACCTGAAGAAGAGGGAAAAGGGACACACACACATATATATATATAATAATAAAATAAGATGGAGTGAAGGGGGGTGGGTGGTGGCGCAATGGGTTAAGCGCATGTGGTGCAAAGCTCAGGGACCAGCAAAAGAATCCTGGTTGGAGCCCCCGGCTCCCCACCTGCAGGGGAGTCACTTCACAGGTAGTGAAGCAGGTCTGCAGGTGTCTATCTTTCTCTCCCCCTATCTGTCTTCCTCTCCTCTCTCCATTTTCTCTGTCCTATTCAACAATGAAGAACATCAACAATGGCAATAATAATAACCACAATGAGGCTACAACAAGGGCAACAAAAGGGGAAAAATGGCCTCCAGGAGCAGCGGATTCATGGTGCAGGCACCAAGCCCAGAAATAACCCTGGAGGAAAAAAAAAAGATGGAGTAAAAACCCTAACAGTCATTCTACAAAATGGACCACTCCAGATTGGCTGCATGCAGCCTGAGCAAAGACAACCAATTATAAGAAGTATCAAAAAACACACAAGCAAACAAAAAAACCTCCAGGTAGTCTTTCCCAGGCAGGGCTGAGGCTCTGATTGGTCAAGTATTTTGTCACTCAAATAGAGCTCCAGCCACCTAAAAAAAAAAAAAAAAAGATAAGTAAAAGAAAAAGAAAAAGTTTGGAATGACAGCCCTGCTGTGACAGGAATCTTGGTAAAGAAACTAGCTCCATAGGAAGTCTGCTAGGAGCCAGCCCATCAGGGGTGGGGGTGGTGGGGTGGGTGGGGGAGAATGGTGAGTTCAGAAATAATGAAGCCAAACATTTTATTTTCTTTGTTCTTTTGGCTTCTGTTTGCCAGCCCAAGAGTGGGTTATAGGACTCTTTTTTTTGGTGTCACCTTGACCATCCCCCTACTCACTCTTTCAGGATTCGCCAGTTATCCTACCCTCTCCAGAGAATCCCAGGTTGTAAGCCACTTTTTTTGGAGGTCACCCCAGATGTTGTTTCCAAGTCACCATCTTGGCTCTGCTACCAGGCCCTCTTTTTTTGGAGTGATCTTCAAGTGAAAGATCATACTAGAATGTGCACTGTCACAATAATCATAATCCCTAGCTCTGTATCAGATTTTTTATTCTTTTTTTTCTATTTTTTTTATTGGGGAATTAATGTTTTACATTCAACAGTAAGTACAATGGTTTGTACATGCATAACATTCCTCAGTTTCCCATATAACAATACAACCCCCACTAGGTCCTCTGAATCCTTCTTGGACCTGTATTTTCCCCACCCACCCACCCACCCCAGAGTCTTTTACTTTGGTGTGATAGGCTAATTCCATTTCAGGTTCTACTTGTGCTTACTTTTCTGATCTTGTTTTTCAACTTCGGCCTGAGAGTGAGATCATCCCATATTCATCCTTCTGTTTCTTATTTCACTCAACATGATTTTTTCAAGGTCCATCCAAGATCGGCTGAAAATGGTGAAGTCACCATTTATTACAGCTGAGTAGTATTCCATTGTGTATATATACCACAGCTTGCTCAGCCACTCATCTGTTGTTGGACACCTGGGTTGCTTCCAGGTTTTGGCTGTTACAAATTGTGCTGCCAAGAACATATGTGTACACAGATCTTTTTGGATGGATATGTTGGGTTCCTTAGGATATATCCCCAGGAGAGGAATTGCAGGATCATAGGGTAGGTTCATTTCTAGCCTTCTGAGAGTTCTCCAGACTATTATCCACAGAGGTTGGACCAATTTACATTCCTACCAGCAGTGTAGGAGGGTTCCTTTGACCCCACAACCTCTCCAGCATTTGCTGCTGTTACCTTTTCTGATGTATGGCATTCTCACAGGAGTGAAGTGGTATCTCCTTGTTGTCTTTATTTGCATTTCTCTGACAATCAGAGACTTGGAGCATTTTTTCACGTGTTTCTCGGTTTTGGGGATCTCTTCTGTGGTGAATATTCTGTCCATGTCCTCCCCCCATTTTTGGATGGGATTATTTGTTGTCTTTTTGTTGAGTTTGGCAAGCTCTTTATATATGTTGGTTATTAACCTCTTGTCTGATGTATGGCATGTAAAGATCTCCCATTCTGTGAGGGGTCTCTTGGTTTGGGTAGCGGTTTCTTTTGTTGTGAAGAAGCTTTTTAATAAAATATCTAGGAGTAAACCTAACCAAAGAAGTGAAAGACTTGTATACTGAAAATTATGAGTCACTACTCAAGGAAATTGAAAAAGACACAAAGAAGTGGAAAGGTATTCCATATTCACGGGTTGGAAGAATTAACATCATCAAAATGAATATACTACCCAGAGCCATCTACAAATTTAATGCTATCCCCATCAAGATCCCAAGCACATTTTTTTAGGAGAATAGAACAAATGCTACAAATGTTTATCTGGAACCAGAAAAGACCTAGAATTGCCAAAACAATCTTGAGAAAAAAGAACAGAACCAGAGGCATCACACTCCCAGATCTCAAATTGTATTATAGGGCTTTGTCATCAAAACTTCTTGGTACTGGAACATGAATAGACAGACTGACCAGTGGAATAGAATTGAGAGCCCAGAAGTGAGCCCCCACACCTATGGACATCTAATCTTTGACAAAGGGGCTCAGACTATTAAATGGGGAAAGCAGAGTCTCTTCAACAAATGGTGTTGGAAACAATGGGTTGAAACATGCAGAAGAATGAAACTGAACCACTGTGTTTCACCAAATACAAAATTAAATTCCAAGTGGATCAAGGACTTGGATGTTAGACCACAAATTATCAGACACTTAGAAGAAAATATTGGCAGAACTCTTTTCCGCATAAATTTTAAAGACTTCTTCAATGAAACGAATCCAATTACAAAGAAGACTAAGGCAAGTATAAACCTATGTATCAGGTTTTATGATAAGCTTTATATAGCCTTGTTTTGAAGTTGTGAGCTTACAGTTACACACTTATATTACCTCTCTTTATTCTCATGTATTGTGGCCTGAGCACTCTTACCTGTTTTTTTTGTGGAGATTAGCCACTTCTGCAAATGGCTGCATGTCAATTTAAAATATATATATATATTTATAAGATGGAAATATTGACAAGATCATAGGATAAGAGGGGTACAATTCCACACAATTCCCACCGCTAGAACTCCGTATCACATCCCCTTCCTTGATAGCTTTCCTATTCTTTATCCCTCTGGGAGTATGGACCCAGGGATATTATGGGGTGCAGAAGATGGAAGGTCTGGCTTCCTTAATTGTTTCCTTGATGAACATGGGCATTGGCAGGTTGATTCATACTCCCAGCTTGTCTCTCTCTTTCCCTAGCATGTCATTTTTTTTTTATCCTGGTGAATTGTTAAGAACTGAATAGTCTTTTTTGTGGCTCATCAGCTTGTATGATTATTTTCCAACCATTAATGTTGAACCTCTGTTTGTCCTCCTGAATTAATGGGTCTTCTATAAACAGCATATGATTGGGTTATGCTTATTTTCATTTTTCTTATTTCATGGGAGCATGTTTCAGCTATGGTTTATCATGTTGCTTGGGATTGAGTCTAAAACCATGGAACCTTATGTGTGAAAGATCTTTTGTATAACCATTGGGCTACTTCCTACACCTTAGTTCTGCATTAAAAAAAAAGTGGGGGTTGGGTGGTAGGTTAGCAGGTTAAGCAAAGGTGGCGTGAAGTGCAAGGAATGGAATAAGGATCCTGGGTCAAGCTCCTTGCTCCCCACATGTGGGGGAGTTACCTCACAAGCAGTGAAGCTGGTCTGCTGGTGTCTGTTGTTCTCTTCCTCTCTCTGTCTTCCCTCTCCTCTCTCGATTTGTTTCTATCCTTTCCAACAATGAGGTCAATAACAACAATAATAACCACAACAAAGATAAAACAACAAGGGCAACAAAAGGGGAAAAATGTAGGGGCTCATTGCAAGAGGTAAAGTCAAGGAGTTTTACATGTCAGTTCTTTGAGTTCACGACTCTTATTGCTATAATTTATACATGTTAGTAAATGATCTGCATTTCTCTGAAAGATAACTGTAGGATGATTTCACTCATATGTGCAATATACAGAATTGAAACATACAAACTTGTTAAAATATTATTGAATCTTCTACTAAGAGTGAAAATTATCATAGTTATGGGACTTTGGGTGTGGGGTGGGAGGGCACAGAACTGTGGTGGTGGGTGCATTGTTGATCTTTATATCTGTAATATTATGATATTGTAAATCATTATAATATCACTAATACAAATAAATTATAAATAAAAAAGAACTGAAAATCATATGGTATTAGAAGCAGGTCACATGAAAGTTAATATTACTAGACACCAAAGAAAAGCTCTTCTTGTTCTTTCATTTTTTTAAGGCTTTTAAAAAGAAGAAGTTTTTTGTTGTTGTTATTTTGAGTGAGTGAAACTTACTGTATGTTTTTATAAGTTTCATGGTGGTTATAAGAGCAACAAAAGTAGACTATATTCAAATAATTATTTTGATCAAATTTGCTTCAAGACTTTAATGGATTTTTTTCTATTTTCATTGTAATGCCACAAACTTTTTTCAGTGCAGATATCTTAATGAAAACATTCTGTTACATATGCACCAGAAATATTTCAAATTTTTCTTTTGCTATCAGTATACATTTGTTCCTATCTGCATCATAAAAGTTTTGTAATTTTTTTTTATCATAGTTGATAATGAGCTTTTGAAAAAATAATAAGATCCAGTTGTATTGAGCAGGTGTTTCTGGTATCCCCCTAAGTAATACATTTTCATAATTAACATAAGCAAGTATTGTGAGCATTTTGGCATTGAATAAATTCTAGGTTATTATTAAGTCTGGAAATATGGTAGCTATTCTTAGCATTGACTTTGGCAGAATGATGTGGCACTTCAAAATCAGAACACTTGGTTTCAAATTTGCTTCTCCTTCTTCCTGTCCTCATGTACTACTTCCTCTCCATGTTGACTCAGCAGTGTTACAGTTTTGTCAACCTTTCATGTACTTTCATGGTTCTGTATTTTTCACTGTAGCACTTTTCACACAATGGGCTTGTGTTTTAAAGTGAGTGGTTATTTCTCTACAATGTAAAGTGTCTTAAGAGAAAGAATAAATTTTCTTACACTTGGATGTCGAGGTCCCAACTTGACCACAGACTTCAACTGTTCCTCTCCTTACCAGGTAGTTACCATCCAAAATCATTCTTCTGGTTCAATTTCATATCAGTTGGGGTAATACAAAGAAATATGTGTAGGATAACTTTACAATTTGCATGCAACACAATACCATTGGTTATTTGTTTTACTTTGATGATGATTTAACCTACTCAAATCTTAAGGAGCCAGTTGTAGGAGCTAAAATTTTAGTAACATGGATTTATCTGATAAATAACTCATACTGGACGTTCATTAGATCAAAATATTCCATCAGAGCAATGGAGTCTTCCACTGATTTTTCACTTTATTGATTTAAATGCCATGGACATTTGACCGATATCCTTTTTTAAATGAATCATGAAGCAAACCAGGATATCAGATGGACCTACACTATTTAGAAAGAGTAGCTTTATTTATAACTGCTCACACTGACTCATATGCAAAAAGGCAGAGATGTTCAAGGTGACCGCCTTGGGAGGCTGGAGTCATTATTCAGTTTCTTCCTTTTCCTTGTCATCCATCATATGCCCTATCTTCTGACAGGATGTCAGGGCAAGGAAAGACCTCGCAGGTCCCCTGCTCCTGCCTTTCCTACTTCCCATTTTACAAATAAGGAAACAACCCAGGGGGGGTCATTGAGTTTCCTAAGGACAGACCTCTGTAAAGAAAGACCATTGCTGGAAACTTTCTGTATCCTCTGGAGTCTGCCATCAGCATGCCTAGAGAGTCTCTTCCTGTTACCCACCTCTTCTTCACTCCCACCACACAGATCTTGTGTCTCAAACACATCAGACTTTTCATTTGCTGGAATGACAACACTGGGTATTACCTCTGTCCCAAATATTTGCATGCCTCTTGGCTGCTTTACCAGATTCTAGTGTCCCGGTTTCCTCCCTTAGCCTTCTTCAGTCTCATTTGTGGTATTGACTGTCAAAAAGCATACTGTTTAACTGTTAATTTCTTACTCACCAATATTTGTTGTTTGCTCATCTGTTTCCACCTTTGAAATGTAATTCACACATCATGAGAATCTTAATTTTTACTGTCTTTGCTAGAACAGGACCAGTATAACATAAATGTCCACTCAATAGTTGTTAAATAAACAAATGAGTCAATGAATGAACCATACTTTTAGTTGAAGTGTATGAAACTAAGATTACATTGCCTTCCAATGGAACCATGAATTTTGCCACTTCAGTGGTACATCTGTGGGGTGGAAGTGTCTCTAGTCTGAGCTACAACTCTCAACTTCAAAATGGAAGTAAATACCTATGGGGAAAGTGTTGATACCTATAAAACACTTGCCTGAAAGCTTGTGACATTAAGTGCCAGTTAAACTAA
Source organism: Erinaceus europaeus (assembly GCF_950295315.1). Lineage (NCBI taxonomy): Eukaryota > Metazoa > Chordata > Mammalia > Eulipotyphla > Erinaceidae > Erinaceus > Erinaceus europaeus. The sequence goes on from NC_080170.1 coordinate 61,657,554, forward strand.
CAATCAATATTACTCCATCAGTCATCCTCTGTTATCTCCAGAGCAGACTGTTTACTGTGAAAGTGATTCCAGCAAAATGTCTAAGCAGGGATTTTTCTGCTCTTTTCTCCCAAAGAACACCTATGATGGTCCTCTGTGAGGAATGTCCCTTTACAGAAGTCCCTGAATTCAAGGATAGACTTTTACCATGTTATCTGAACAGAAATGTCCTAGATTGGAAGTAAGGAAGATGGCTTGAGCAACAACATAATTTCACCCATGTCACTTCTCCCCTGAGGTGGCAAAATCTGGAGCTAAGCAGACGTACTAGCCCTCTGACTCCTCCTGTGGTGACTGTAAGATTATGAGAGTGACAGTGTGCTCCCCTTGCTGTGTGGGGTGCCAAACAGGTCCATGTCTTTCTTGGCCCTTTCCAAATAGGTGCAGTGCAGGAGGGATAAGAAACTGCAGCTGCAGCCAGGCCTCTTGGGGACAGTAAAGGATAATTGATCCTACAGTCACTTCAAGAACTACCAGAGAACCTGTAATGAGCTCCTGGGAACTCCTCAGCTGGCCATGGGTACCTCAGTGAACACTTACCCCCCACACTCTTATTCAGACTGTCATTGGCTCTACAAAGAAGAAAGTTAGATGACTAGTGAATATTATCAGAAGGCTGGTCAAGTCTTTGGGATTAGAAAACGGTCTGCAGATAGAAATATTCAGCACCACCAGTAGGAAAGCCTTTGGTAGACTGTCAGACTCCATCTAGGCTTAGTAGAATAGAGGAAAGGCAGACTTCTCTGGACAGACAACCCACCAATGTGCCCTGAATCTCCGATTCCCCAGAGCCCTGCCCCACTAGGGAAAGAGAGAGCCGTGCTGGAAGTTTTGATCAACCTGTGAACACCCATGCTCAGGCGGGAAGCAATTACAGAAGCCAGACCTTCCACCTTCTGTACCCCATAATGACCCTGGGTCCATACTCCCAGAGGGATAAAGAATAGGAAAACTATCAGGGGAGGAGATGGGATATGGAGTTCTGATGGTGGAAACTATATGTAGTTGTACCACTCTTACTCTATGGTTTTGTCAATGTTTCTTTCTTTTTTTTTTTTTTTGCCTCCAGGGTTATTGCTGGGATTTAGTGCCGGCACCATGAATCCACTGCTCCTGGAGGCCATTTCCCCCTTTTGTTGCCCTTGTTATTGTAGCCTTGTTGTGGTTATTATTGTTATTGTTATTGTTGATGTCATTAGTTGTTGGATAGGACAGAGAGAAATAGAGAGAGGAGGGAAAGACAGAGAGGGAGAGAAAGACAGACACCTGCAGACCTGCTTCACCACCTGTGAAGAGACTCCCTTGCAGGTAGGGAGCCGGGGTCTCGAACCAGGATCCGTATGCTGGTTCTTGCACTTTGACCCACGTGTGTTTAACCTACTGCACTACCGCCTGACCCTCGAATGCTTCCTTTTTATAAATAAAAAATAAAAAGAATTTTAAAAATTCCCTGAAGTAAGTAGGAGATAGCATAGTGATTATTGAAAAAGTCTTTCTGTGATCAGGCAGTGTCATACGTGGCAAAGCAGACATCTTACTAATGCTCAGGGACCCTGATTCAAGACCCCGGTCCCCCATCTGCAGATGGTTTATCTTCATGAGTGGTGAATCAGTGTTACCTGTGTTGTCTCTCTTTCTCTCATCCTTTCGATCTCTTCCTTCTCTCTCAATTTCTCTGTCTCTGTCCAGTGAATAGCCAAATGCATAGTGGGAGAAAGTTTATTTGCAGTTGTGTCTTTTCTACTCTACATTTCCCTGTACCTCTGTATATGTGAAAAAGTTGGCCTGGAGTGGTAAAAATTTGTTTTAAAACACATAAGTGAATAACACAGCAAAAGAGTATCAGCAGCAGACTTAATAAAACAGAAGAAGGTGAAGAGAAAGATAAGTCATTGTATAATTACCCATTTAGAGGATACTGGAGGAAAACAAACTAAAAAGAGTAGAGAAAACCAGTATAAATGATATGCTACTATTGGGAGAAATAATCTATTGCATTGTCAGAAAAGTCATGACATATTTTTCTATGCAAAGATGTGTCATGACTTTTCCAACAATCCAATCAATACTATTGGAGATCCAGTAGGAAAAAAGAGAAAGAAAAGTAATATATATTACAATATAATGGTTGAGAACTTTCAAATTCTGGAGAGTTGAAAAACAAAATTCATGAAGCCCATGAGTCTTCAAGAGTTTCAGACTGAAGTGATCTCCAAGAAATATAATAATAAAATTGGAAACAAAGTCTATGAAGCTCATGGGACTCCAAGAGCTTCAACTCAATTGATCTTCTCCTAGATATAGTAAAACTAACGAAAATCAAAGGCAAAGAGATTTTATTATAGCAAGAGCAATTCCTCACATATAGGAGGTAATCCCCACAAGACTCTCACTAGATGTCTCAGCATAAATCTTAGAGAAGCCAGGCCTCTCACCTTCTACACCCCATTAAGATCTTTGGTCCATACTCCCAGAAAGATAAAGAATAGGGAAACTTCCAATGGAGGGGAGGGAATAATGAACTCTGGTGGTAGGAAATGGTGAATTCTGGTGGTAGAAATTGGTGAATTGGTGGTAGGAATTAATGAACTCTGGTGGTATGGAATTGTATCCCTCTTATACCACAATCCTGCAAACCATTATTAAATCACTAATAAAAATATATAAAAAAATGAAATCTTGGTGGTCCAGGAGGTTCTGCAGTGGATAAAACATTGGCTTTTTAAGCATGAGGTCCTGAGTTCAATCCCCGGCAGCACATGTACCAGAGTGATATCTGGTTATTTTTCTCTCTTCTCCTATCTTTCTCATTAATAAATAAAATAAATTCTAAAAAAAGAAATATTGCAGATTATGAGTGACTGGAATGATATATTTAAACTGTTAATTGAAAGTAAACACTGCCACCCAAAAATACTCAGCCTGGTGATGGGGAAGGTGGCTCAGAGGGTAGATGCAGGGCTTGTGTATGTGAGGTCCTTGATTCAGTTCCTGGCATTGCATAATATAAGGTAGAAAGGTTCTCTGAATTTTCTCTTGTTAAATAAGTTCATTAAATTTAACAAATTAGCACAGTCCTTTTTTAAAAGAATATTTTGTCTAGCAGTGTTATTCTTCTTAAGTGAAGGGTGGTTTTCTAGCAAGCAAATGTTGGGAAATTTATCTCATTCAATGCAGGAAAAGCATTTGAAAATTTTCAACACCCTTTCATAATTAAAAAAAAATTCTCTAGGAAAGTATATATGAAAAGAAGGCACCTCAGTATAATAAAAACTCACTTGTGACTGATATAATTTTTAAAGATAAAAGATTTGAAGCTTTTTCCTCTGAGATCAGGAATTAGACAAGCATACTCATTCTCTCCGTACTTATGCAGCATCCTGTGCAAAGGTCTAGCTGGAACAATCTGAAAATAAAGGTACTCAAGTCAGATGAGAGATATTGAAACTTGTCTCAATCTGCAGGTGACATGATATTAAATACAAACATTTCAAAGGCCAAGAAAAGCTATGAGAAATAATAAGTGAATTCAGTTAAGTTTCAGGATACTAAATCAATTTATAGAAATAATTTGTTGGAATTCCATTTAATAACAACAAAATACCAAACAGTTTAGAGAACAATTCCATTTATAATAGTAACAAAACGGATAAATTGCATAGTGATGGATTTAACCAAGGAGGTGAAAGATTTGTGCACTGATATCTGTAAGATGTTGTTGTATACAATTAGGGCAGTCTCAAATAAATGAAAACTCCCAATTCATGAATCAGAATGATTCATATTATTGAAATGCCTCTTTGATTCAAAGTCTTCTGCAGAGTTGATATAAATCTTGTCAAAATCCCAAGGCTTTTTTTCCCTTTCTCATACAGAAATAGGTGAATAAGACTGGTGAATTAACACACTTGAGTAGTGCACTGCTTTTTCATGCATGAGCCACTGGTTTGAGGCTGATCCTACCACTGTAAAGGAATCTCTAGCCTGTTCCCATCATACTGAAAGAAGCTTTGGTGCCATGTTGTATTTCTGTCTTTCTCTGACTCTGTCTCTGGCTCTCTAGCTGGAAAAGTCAGCTTGGAGCTGTGAAGTGTCGATGACAATCAGAAAAAGAAGAAGAAGGAAAAAAAGCAAGTTGTTGTTTATAAACAATATTACTCAGTATTAAAGCAAAAAGGGAAATCCTGTCATAGATGTATCTTGAGGGCAGGATTCTAAGTGAAATCATTTATAAAGATAAAAACGAATGCTGTATGATCTTATTTATATGGGCTATGAAATGCCCACACTCATGAATAGAAAATAGATTGACTAGTGATTGCTGGGATTAGGGATGGAAGTATCAGGATGGCATTGGTCAAAGGCTATAAATGTTGTTGTAAGATGAAGAAGTGCAATTTGTATGAGCTCAAACTTGGAAGCAACCCAGGTGTCTAATAGCAGCTGAGAGGATAAGAAAATAGTGACATTTACACACAGTTGAATACTACTCAACTGTTAAAAATGATGGCATTATCTCTTTTGCTTCATCTTAGATGGAATTTGAAGATATCACATTAAATGAAATAAGCTAAAAAGAGAAGACCATATAAAAATATAAAAAATAAAAATAAAAAAATAAAAATAGAAGGTAAAATACCAAATGAAGTCACTTATATGTGAAATGTGAGAAGTAAGAACAGTGGGAAAACACAAAGCAAAACTTGAATGGAGTGTGGTGCTTATACCAAAGTCAAGGACTCTGGGAAAGGAGAGCAAGGAAGGGAGCAGAGGAAATGTTGAGGTCCTGTTGCATGATGCACAGGGAGATAAGTAATTGTACCTACATTTCTACAATTGCACTACAAACCACCGCACACATACTCAGTTAAAAAAGAAAAAGATGAATGAGTTTAGGGAAAAAGGTACAGCATGACAGTGGTAGTTAGCAATACTTTATTGTATATTTTGATGTTTCCAATAAAGCAGGTCTTAAATATGCTTACCCTACATATGCATAAACAAGATAAAGCTCATTGGCTTGAAAACATCAGACCTGTCCCAGTCTATATGAAAAGTTCACAAAATTACAGCAAAGTTAAGAAACACCCCAATATAGAAAAGCAGTCCAAGTGAAACCCTGCACTAGAAAGTGCCATTGGGGACCATCATCTTTTATTTGTTTTTCCAATCCTTCTGTGGCACTTTAAGATTCCAGAGAGTATATCTCTGATCAGTCATGTTTTGCTACTAGTGTCTGCACATCTTGATTCTCAAGTCCTACCCCCTCGTCATCAGATGTTACTGTGAAGCATCACAAACCAAATCGCCAATTCATCTTAGAGATGTTACAGTAACTTAGCAAATGCCTGGTATCTGTGATTTTTGAAAAGCAGCTGAGACTTCCTTTTCCTTGGTGAGCAGCAAGCTGTGAAAATGGTCTGGCTTACTTGGCAGTAAGCTCACATCCCCAGAGCTGTGTCGGTGAGAAACCTCTTTAACGATCTTATTTTGCGTAGCACTGAACTATGCAGCACAAGAGCTTCCTTAGATCAATATTCTAGCACAATGAATACTCAGCCAGTTGACAAACTGAGTAACTTGTGAAAAAAATGTGAAATGTGTGTTTCTAATTTTTTTGTTTGTGTCTTCCCTCTGCAAATAAAAATGACTCGGTTGTTTTGTAAAAGAGAATCTCTTGGTAATTGAATTGTTTTGTGGTTAGTGTTTATTGAGCACTGAAGTGGAAAATTTGTCATTAATTTTGAAAGTTCAGCATCTAAGCTTTTTCCCTTTATATTACTCTATGATTTAAGGTGTTCCTCACGATCTGTCTCCCATTATAGAAGCTAAAAATGTTGACAACTTTTTCCACATCCTTAAAATAGGTTGGGTGTCTGGTCTATCTCTTGGCTGACTTCTGAGTTCAATAAGTTGGGCTATTGTTGAACAGGTAGACTGTGGGAACTTCTGTGCGTGAGTGTTTCTGTAGTTATTGGGTTCCTGAGGCCACAGCTTGGGCATCCAACATACATAGCTAGGCATGTTGATGGTGCAAGGCACCATGGATAATGTTTTGAGACAGTTATAACGGTGATGTACTCACCACATTATTTAATTCTGTGCTTGATTTTGGATGATAGTTTCTAAAGTCCTAGCAGGTTTTGAATTCTCCTTTAGTTCTGAGACTCAACTAATAACATTTGATAAAATTTGTTTGGTACTTAAATCAGCCAGAACTAGCTTCAGTTACTTGCAATAAAGACTCTTGGCAGACACAGGCTTTTTTTTTTTTTATCTTTTCCCCCTTATATTTATCCTTACACAGTGGCTTTTGTTTATTAATTTTCTCATAAATTAGTGTTACTTAATTAATTTGTTCCAAACACACTTGTGATGAGACCTTCCTTGCCTGGTATTTCCTGAGGACTGGGCTTCTGTGGTTCAGAAATTGAAGAGGTTTGTTTGCATTGAATTCCATTGGTGTGACTAGTGCTAAACAAATAAAATATATGAGGTTCTTTCAGCTAACAACACATTCTCAGAAAGTAGGAAGAATATAAGAAGATAGATGAATGGGTTTGTGCTCAGGTGAAATCATTGTGAGCAGTGAGTTTGACCTGAACCTTAAGAAGAAGAAAGTCCTAATATATACACAATGGAATACTTACTACTCAGCTATAAAAAATAATGAATTCACCTTCTTCACCTCATCTTGCATGACGTTTGAAGGAATGTTAATTGAGATATGCCAGAAAGAGAAGAATGAACATGGGATGATCTCATTCATCAAGAAATAAGAACAGAAGGGAAAACATAAAGCAACAATTGGACTGGTTGTGATGTATTGTAACAAAGTAAAAGTCTTGTGTATGTACTGGGGGAAGTAGGGGGCTCAGGTCCTAATGCACAATGGTGGAGGAAGACCTAGATAGAAGGCTAGAGTGTTTGACAGAAAACTGAGAAAATTTACACATGTACTAACACATGTATTTAGTGTTGACTGTAAACTATTAATCCCCCAAATAAAAAATTTTAAAAAGAAAGAAAATTAGGACTTATGGATTCATTGTAACATGTGCGCTCATCCAGGTGCGCCACCGCCCAGTCAGATTTATGGATTCATGATGAGACTTTTAACAATAAATCCTTCCGTATGAGCAATTGAAAGACAGACAGAAAGAAAGGAAGGAAGGAAGAGAGAGAGAAAGGAAGAAAGAAAGAAAAAAAGAAAGAAAGAAAGAAAGAAAAGAAGCAGGAAGGAGCCAGAAAAGAATTCCAGTGAAGAGCTGGTCTTTCCATCAATGAAACAGCAGGTGCAGACAAAGCAAGAGGAGAGAAGAGCACAGTTGCCTAGTGTTATCCACATCAGAAATGATGGAGCCAGAGTTGGAATCTAGGTTTTCAACATGCTGAAGTATTTTCTTGAAATTTAATTTAGAAAGTAAAACAGAATCAAGAAAAAAAGTTAATTTACATTAAAAGGGACAGAAAATAGAGAAATCCTGGATATTTATAAGAGGCGGAAGAAAGGATGAGAAAATCCCAGAAAGGGATGAGATTTAAAAATGATTTTTGGTGTCTGGAGCTCTTGATATGAGATATTTGGCTACTGTGCTAGGATGGAAAGATTTGTAGAAGATAAATTTGACCTCATGGGAGTTGGGTTTTGACAAGAAGGATGTGGAACTTGTGGATCTTACACCTCAGTGGGGAAGACAGACATGAAGTCATTTAAGTAGCCAACACTTCACAACTACACATGAAGTATGAACACACCTGAAGGAGTTATCCCATTGAGCTACTTGGAGATCCATACTTGTGTGAAAGTGGGTGGTGATTGGATGTGAGTGGCATTTGACTACTAGTTATGGTAGATGGCAACTGAGAAGGATGCAAACTGAGATTCCCAAGTGTAGTGATCCACTTTTGGTGGACACTTCTTGATGGCCATGCTAGAATTTGAACCCATCTTTCCTAAATTCCAGGTCCAGTGCTCTGCCTTTGAACCCAAGTGACGGGAACTATTTTATATACTCACCTACATAGATAGACACATTGGGGCTCCATTCTCTATGGCCTCCTTGGTCTGTAGGGTTCTTTCTGCAGGTGATACAATGGTTGTTAATGACATTCTTGGTGCTGTGGTACTTAGATCACTTTACCAGTCAAAGTTGGCATTTGGTGGCAGCCCTGCCACCTGTCTCTTTTCATCAGTGTCACAGAGTATTTCACTGCAGGCTACAGGTGCCAGCTGTCAGACTGAAATAAGCTTGGGTTTGCCCCAGGATAAGTGTGCTGAGGGATTTCCTTCAGACGGGATTTATCATCTGACAGACTCTTCTCAGTTTGGGGCTCAAAAGTGAAAAATAAACAAATTATAGATGAATAACAAACATGTGGCTATTTATGAGGTTTTAGACAGACTGGTATGGAGGTTTTATTAATCACTTTTTTTTTTTTCTCTTCTGTTGGTCAGGGTGTCATGTATGGTCTTGAAATATACCTGAGTTTAATAATCACTTACTTAATTGGGCCACTGACCAAAGCACTGGTACTGTGGAAATTATCTATCCTACATGGCACACTGTTCTCTATGGTAGGTCTGTTTTGATTTGAGGGTCTGAAAGAAAAGGGGAAGGAAACCCAACATATAGATTTTGACCTCCTTGGTTTTAACCAAGTAGGTGCTTACTCCTCTGTGCACTATTTTGTTTAATCTCACCAAATAAGCTTGTGAACTTGGCATCATTCCTTCCATTTCACAGATAAAACAACTGTCACACTGAGAGCTTTGATAATTTAGCTGAAAGGTGTGCACATAGGAATTTATTCATCAAATCCTGAATGGTCTCCCCTTTTGCACTTAACTTCATGGCATAATCATCAGACTGATAGTCAACATCCCCATCACTACCCATTGGAAGGTATACCCAGTGCTGAACACTGTCACATTTAGCAGAGACAAAAACATCCTTTGTCCCCAAACTAGGACTCATAAAACAAGTTGAATCTTGGGTCTTGGAACGTGCCTACAAAAGAATACAAGGCATGCTTCACAAAAACACCCTTAACAAACTTGCTCTTCCATCCATCCATGTTGTTTGAGTCCATTTATCTTAAATGCCTAGAATAAAATAATCAAGAGACTAAAAAAAAAAAATTGCCAGTATTTTCCTGCAGATGGAGACTGTGGGGCGGGGATGGAAAAGGGCTACTTATAGATACCGGATTTTTGGCTAGGTGGGAAAAGGCATTCTAAAATTGATTTTGTAGATATCACTTAACAATTCACTATAAACCATTGAATCATATACACTTAAATGAGTAAACTTGTAGCATATGAATTATTTCTCAATAAAACTATCATATATTTAATAGAAGACAATAGTATCTGCATCATTAAACTGCACTGAAAATTAAGCTAACACATATATCTGCTTAGAACAGTGCCTGGTAGGGTAAGCACTAGGAAATTAATGTTATTGTTACTTTAAAAAAAGACTAAATTTAGGAAATCCTTGGATTCCCATATAGATATGTTGGGCCTAGACCTCTAACAGATCCCTCTCTCTTCCATCACTGGTCACCTCATCAGGAACAACATCATAAATCCTCTTGTGGGCCTCTACAGGACATTGTCCTCAATGTAGAACAACAGTGGTAGAAATTGCCCCACTCTCCAGAGGGAGGCTGGGTCAAAATACTCTGCCACTCGAGGAGGACGGGCACTGGAATGAGTGCAGCCTAGAATGTTCCTAGTTATCACCATGGAATGGGAGCTCAGAATGACAGGGATGCAGAGGTTACACAGGCATCTGTGCTAAGTATGGATAGACATGGGCCTGAGGTCAGATGGGTGAGGTTTACAGTTAATGATATTTATATACTTTTCCCATATTTGGAAGCTTCTTTCTGCCCTGGTCCAGCTTTCTAGTCCTGACTTCAACTCTGACACCATCTTTCCTGATAATACTCCTAAGTCACCTGCATGTTAGCTGCCAGGCTCAGGCAAAACTTAGTAAAGTCATGGGGACCTTGTAATATACCTAAAATAGACTTTTTAGCTCCTCCAACATTAAGACCCCATGCCTCATCTGTTATACTTTTACCTTTAGGTTCCTAATTATTAAACAAATTGTTCTGCTTTATATCTTAATGCTTTTCAGCCACCAGCTTTCAGATACTACCATGACATAACCTGACTTCCCTCGGCAGACAGTCTCACCAATGTGTCCTGGAACCCCACCTCTCCAGAGTCCTACCCCCCTAGGGAAAGATAGAAACAGGGTGGGAATATGGATCAAACTATCAATACCCATGTCCAGCAGAGAAGCAATTACAGAAACCAGGCCTTCCACCTTCTGCTTCCCATAAAGATCTTTGGTTCATACTCCCAGAGGGATAAAGACTAGGGAGACTTCCAATGGAGGGGATATGGAACTACGGTTTGGGAGTTGCATGGAATTGTACCCCTCTTGTCTCACAATATTGATAATCATTATTAAATTACTAATAAAAATTATAACAACTAAATTTATATCATATGAGGTATATGTAAAGAGCAGCCATAAAGGAGAGTGAGAGAGGGAGAGAGAGAAAGAGAAAGTGGGAAGACACATAGCACTGGAGATTGAACAAAGATCTTCAGACATTTAAGTATTATGCTTTACTAAGCTATTTTTATGGTTTATTATCTTGATAATTTCATGAAGAACCAAGTATAAAAGAATCTCACAAACAGGCACATTTTCCTTAGAAGATCAGGGGTGTGACTCCCATGACAATTGCATTACCATTAATAGCCACTGATGGCATTTAAATCACAAACATTATGGGTATAGTTGCATTCATAATTGTTAACAAATTGAAAGCTAGTATTATTGAGTCAGTGAAATAGCTTGGGTAGTGGAATGCTGTGCCATGTACACACTGCCCCACCACACTAAAGAGAACTTTGGTACTATGATGTCTCCTTTTCTGTCTTGCTCCCTCTGTGTCTCTATCTAGAAATAAAATTAAATCAAATAGAAATAAAATTAACAGTATGAACTTGCCATCTTTTGGCATGAGGACTCAAAATCCATAATTTGAAGCAGCTTGACATGATGGAAAGTAAAGAACATTTTAGAAAGTAAAGGGCCAGGGGAAGACCCTCAACTTTTCATATAAACTTTGCCCAAATCTCTAATTTAGTTCTATTACAAGTGTCAAGATGAAAATAGTTGAATTGAGATTGTTGTGGTGGTTCTCTATAGTAAAGGCAGGTTTTTTTAATTGAAAGAAAGTGGGTTGTCTAGATTAAAAAAATATATGACACAGGTATCTGGAGGAACATAACAGAACTGAAACACAAAACATTATCTACATAATTCAGGGTACTAAGATCATTAGGCATAGACTGATGAAGAAATAGGAAGTAAGAATATATGTAAAACAATAGACGGATGCTGGAAAGAGTTCACCAAGGAGGACTGGTGCCTTGCCTTGTGCATGTCCAGAGGTTGAGCCCATATTCCATAGTAGGGAAAGCCCCACATTGTGCTGTAACTCCCTGTTTCTCTTGTCTCTCTCTATCAGAATGAAAAAGCAGCCCAGTAGCAGTGAAGTAGACTTATGAAAAACAAAAGGAAACAACAGACAGAGATTGTCCCAATTGTTTGAAATTAGCAGATAGATTTACTAAATTTAAATAGGGTTGATTCAATAAACTGTGTTGAACAACAAGATAAAAGAAGCTTTAAAGCAATTTTTCTAAAATAAAGGTATATTTGAACACAATTTGGAACCCTAATTCTAAGGGGCTTACATAGCCCTGAACCTAGTACTTTTAAATTAGTGTTATAATCACACTCAAGAATGTAGAGTGAAACATGATTATCACAAGTAAGCACATTCCATGCTTTTGATAATCATACTATGCTGTTCTTTTATACTGTGTCTCATATAACAGGCTTCAAGAAATAAAAACACTGTCCAATTTCCTCACACAGTTGTGACACATTTGCGGCCAAAGTCTAAGCACTTATCCTCTCTCAGTAGAATTTTCTATAGAAGTCGGAATCCATATGCTGTAGTCTTGGCTTGACTCATTTACTGGCTGTGCAAACTTGATAAGTTAATTACTTAATCTAGTTCTTTTCCTTAAATAGATGCTCTTATATTATTCACACCATTAAGAACAAAATGCTTAGCAGTGTGCTTGGCACATAGTAGGTGTTTAATAACATTAGTTATCAATGCCATCATTGTACACCACCAGTTCATCTGTAGATTTCTGTTTTATTGGTATAATTACTATCTCAGAATGAAAAAAGGGGAAATGTACCAGCTGTGTGTGTGCCTTCATGGATTTGTTTAAAATTTACTAAGCACCTACTTTCCACAAGAAGCAGTGATTGGCATAGGAGAAATCTATTCATTATACAATACATGGTCCTTGCCCTCAATGAACTATAATAACTAATTTTGAAAATAGGCAATTTGCATAGAAAGGGAGCCAAAAGGATCCAGAACTGCATTTTCCCTGATTTTAAAATATTTGCTGTAAATGGGATTATTAAAATCTCAAGAGCACAGTAAACCAGTTGAGGTCAGTAGTAATTAGTGACCGCCATTCAGTCCCTGCCAATCTTCCTTCATTTGGGTGTCACTAAATTATTTGGGAAATTGAAAAAAAAGTTACTGAACCAGTCTTCTGAAAAACCGTGCTTATCACAGTTTTGAACTGTTAGTCTTAGGAATTTACTAAACCCTGAAATCTAGTCACAGATCTTTACTTCCTTAAGCATTCTTCAACCTTGCACCCAATAAGTGATTCTCATGTTGCCCTGTAGAGGGCAGCCTGCACCAGTCTGCAGGTCAATAGCCCTGTGAGAGCTAAAATTATGAGTGTTTTCTGCCTTGGCCATCTCTAGCAGAGTCTCTTTTCCTTTTCACAGTTGTTCATTTCTCATGGAATCCATATCCTTTTTTCAGACTGATTGCTTTCCTCTAACTATGTTCAGTAACTTCTTATCTTGGGAGTGATTATATATATTTACTGTATATTAAGATAAAGTCAAATCATAACTCAACCCCAAACTACCATGAGGGTGTGTGGATGCCAAACTGTGTGTCTATTCACTAACTATGCATTTATCTGCATATTCCTATCTGTTTTTTTTTTCTTACTCAAATAGAATCATAGAATGTATGTTGTCCTACACCTTTAGAAAACTTGGTCCATTGTGGATATTTGAGTATCTCAGATTATTCATAGTTTCACTTGTCTACATAGTATTAACATTTAGAATCCAGAAGATAACAGAAATATTCACTATTCAACTTAGTATATGAACTGTTGTAATAGTAACCTAGTAACCGTTACTGCCTTTGTTCAGTAAATATGCATTGAAGATCTACTATACTAAGTGCTAAGTTAGAGACATGAAGTTAGGTACTTTTCCTCAGGACATCCTGCACCTAGTGAAAGATAGTAAATCTGACCAAAAATTACAAGAGAGTGATGAATCTATGATCAACCCAAATTGGTCTCATTCATATTTCTTTCTGTCAACAGATATTTAACATGTCTGCTTGAGGTTATTACCTTTTAAAATAGAATACCATGTATCTGCCCAGGAGGGGCCAGGAAACTTGGGTATAGATCTTAGCATGTATATGGGTCACCAAGTAGATATATATGCCATGGGTGTTTACAAATACCGATTGCTTTTTTATATTATTAATTTTGTTTTATTTTTGTCTCCAAGGTTATTTCTGGGGTTTAGTACCTGTACTACAAATCCACTGCTCCTGTGGCCATTTTTTCCATTGTTTTTTTTTTTTTTTTTGATCGGACAGAGAGAAATTGAGAGAGGAGGGGGAGATAGAGAGAGAGAGAGAAAGATAGATAGCTTCAGACCTGCTTAACCATTTGTAAATTACCATTTAGGTGAGGAGCCAGCCTTTAGATCCTTGAGGTGTGCCTCCTCCTGCCCTCCTCTTCCCGAGTTGCTTCACTTTTATTCTTTTGGACTTTGAATGCAATAAGAAAAATAAGCTAATGTACCAATGGATAGGAGTTACACAGAGACAATTTTTTTAAAAAAATTTTTTAGTTAAGAAAGGATTAATGAACAAAAACATAAGGTAGGAGGGGTACAACTCCACACAATTCCCACCACCCAATCTTCTTAACCCACACCCGCCCCCAATAGCTTTCCCATTCTCTAGCCCTCTGGGAGCATGGACCCAGGGTCATTGAGGGTTGCAGAAGGTAGAAGGTCTGGCTTCTGTAATTGCTTCCCCGCTGAACATGGGCGTTGAATGGTCGGTCCATACTCCCAGTCTGCCTCTCTCTTTCCCTAGTAAGGTGTGTCTCTGGGGAAGCTGAGCTCCAGGACACATTGGTGGGGTCTTCAATCCAGGGAAGCCTGGCCAGCATCCTGGTGGCATCTGGAACCTGGTGATTGAAAAGAGAGTTAACATACGAAGCCAAACAAATTGTTGAGCAATCATGGATCCCAAGCTTGGAATAGTGGAGAGGAAGTGTTAGGGAGGTACTCACTGCAAACTCTAGTGTACTTCTGCTTTCAGGTATATATTTTGCAGTAGTTTATGGATACGTGTGAACATAAGCTCTCTCTCACAGAAACTGGTGTATATCTAGGTTATGGGACTTTGTTAGAAGGTGAATCACCTGAGATGAAATTAGAGTGTACTATGAAAGGAAAGGTCTCACCCAAGTAATGAAGCTGAAGGGCTGTCATTCCACACGTGAAGTCTCTGGACACAGTCTGAGGTGAAGCATGTTGAGGTGGCAATCATTGCGTTGGTTAGGTTGTGATCAGTGGATGCAATATTATTTGGTATGGACTGGGAGATGCATACGGGAAAGTGGGCCCTATCCAAGGGTTCCAGGACTGAGGGAAGTAGGGGCTCTATAGTGGAGATGTGAGGTTCCTGCTGTCTTAGGGTTCCAAAAGACAATGGATAGTTAATGTTATCATCACATTATTTGTTAATTGGGTTAACTTTGAAAAGTCCCTTTGTTATGGTTTGCTGTACAGTATCCAGTATCTTGTATATAGCTGTGCTATTGGATGCTTCTAATCTACTTGGTCTAGGCTTTTGAGAGAGTCCACATATCAAATACACAGCCTATGTATTAAAAAGATTCAGTTTGTGTTTTGAGAAACTTTGAGACATACAACTGATTTTCCCCCTCATATTAATTAACTAGTGATTTATATGTCTACATTTTGCTAGGAGTGTACATAGACACCATTCCCACCACCAAAAGACTGTGACCCATCCCTCCCACCCACTCCCACCCCCCACTGGCCCAGGAAGCTGCGTGTCTACCCCTCACCACAGGGTTTTTACTTTGGTGCCCTACTTACAATTTGATCCTGCTTTTAGTTTCCCTTTCAGATCTTCTTACTCAACTTCTGTTGATGAGTGGGATCATCCCATACTCATCTTTCTGACTTAGTTCACTTAACATAATTCCTTCTAGCTCTGTCCAAGATGGGTCAGAGAAGGTGGGTTCATTGTTCTTGATAGCTGCCTAGTATTCCATTGTGTATATATACCACAGCTTTCTCAGCCACTCATCTGTTGTTGGGCAGAGACAATTTTTGTAAAGATAAAGTTCTGTTTTGTGAGAATTACTTGTAAATAAAGATTTGGGAAGTACTGAGGTCTAGTTTATTAGAAATGTTCAAGCAGAGATTATGAGTCCTGTTGGTGTGGTGGCAAGAAGCCATCCATCTTGTAGCTCTTGGGGTTCTTCAGAGAACCCCAAGTAACTGAATGTGAAGTAGACTGATCAGAGGAAAGTAGTGGGGTATTTTTCATGATTTTGTATGCATGCTGTGCACACAGCCAAAGTCTAGAAATTCTGATTCTGAAACCCTAAAAATTCATAAGGAAACTATCATATTTATATAGATTCGTTAATTCAGAGGGCCTTGGGAAGACATGGAAATTCAGTGAAGTTTCTCAGAAAGAGCAAAAGCATGCAGACACCAGTTCCACACTTCCCCCCATCCCCATAGACTAGATCTTCCTTAGGAGGCACTTTTGTCTCCATGGTCATCTTCATTCTTCAGGCCCCCTCCTATCAAATTAGCCTTTTGCTCAAGACATCTTTGGTGTGGGGAATGGCATATTTTTGCTTTCCTGCACTATGAAATGTAGTAGTTGGCATATAATCAAACTCACTAAATACTTGGTGGAAGGCAGGGAGGGAAAGAGAGAAGGGAGAAGAAGAGAGAAAGATAGGTAGAACTCTTAAATCATTCAAAAAATATTTCCTAAACACTTACCCTATGCTTGAATCTGTGCTAGTTACCAGGGAACAATATATGAGCAACAGAAATGATCCATCTTGCCACTGAATTTGCAATGTGTTGAAAGACAGGAACATGAATTGAACTGTTGCATAAATGTTTAACTACAAGCAATCTTAGGTTCTAGAGAGTAAACAAACCTTTCTAAAAAAAAAACTGTGCAAGCTTGTGCTGATACTGAGGGCTGAAGCTTCCAGGGTTTATGACTTCTCTTGAGCCTGGATGGGTGTGGGGAAGGGCGGGGGAACGGACTGTTCAGCACAAGTCCAGCTTTTGTGGGTGGGGAGTGCAGGATCCCACTTCTATACCTTCCATGTTCTTATAGAAAATATTTCAAATATTTCACCTGTCAAATCACTGTTAGAAAAGGATTAAAAGAAAAATATCACACACACACACACACACACACACACACACACAGACACACACACTCTCTCTCCCTCCACCCCTCCCTCCCTCTGGAAAATGGAAGGCAGTTCCTGGAGGTCATGGCTTTCTGGTTTTCTTAGTGACCTCCAAGCTTTGTCTGTGATGGGTCCAGGGTTATTACTGAGTCTCAGTCTACACAATGAATCCTCTGCTTCCAGCAGACATCCCCCCCTTTTTTCAATTATTTTTTAAAAAATAGAATAGATAGAAATTGAGAGGGGAGGGGGAGATGGAGTTTATGATTCCTGTGGTGGGATCCCTTGGCTGCTGGATTCTGGTTTCCTTGACATTTCTGCTTCACTCCCACTCCAGATCTGCCCATGCTCCCCTTTCTCAGAGGCCTTTGTACTACTCCCCTTTCCCTGTTCCTTTTCCCCACTTCATTAATTGAGAAGAAAGGAAAAGGAGGGAGGAGAAAGAGCCCCATGGTGGCCTGAGCAGCATTTTTTTTAATAAGGTAGAACCAACTTATTTAGTGTTGTAGGAGATCCTAGGTTACCTCTTAAAAGGAAAAGCAAAGCATTTCAACACCCCCAAAGTAATAAAGTAGGAAATAATTTTATAATCCCAAATAAACAACAACAACAACAATAACAAACTGCTTAGAGATACCTGCAGACCTATGTCATTACTTTTGAAACTTCTCCCAAGCAGAGGCAGCGGTGGGTTTCAAACTCAGGCCCTTGCACATGGTAATGTATGTGCTCAACTGGTTGTGGCCACCTGGCCCTCATTCATCTTTGTGTGGGGCTGAGTTGAGGCCTAGCCATTCATTCAGTGCCCACAGGAAAGGTGAATTGCCCCTGTCTGTGTGTACTGGGTCACAGCTCTCATGTGATTCTCATAGGCTCTCAGCTGATCTTCTAGCACCAGCTCTCTGAAATACTACTTCCTTTGAAGGAGAGAGGTGTGTTAGATAGAACCACCTATTTAATATATATATGTATATGTATATGTATATGTATATGTATATATATGTGTGTGTGTGTGTGTGTGTGTGTTTGTGTGTGTGTGTTACCAGAGCAGTACACAAATTTGGCTTATAGGGAAGTAGGAGATTGAACCTGGGAGATCAGAGCATCAGGTGTGAAAGCCCTCTGCATAACTATTATGCTCTCTCCCTAGCCTGAGAAGTAAGATAGATAGAAACCCTGAGAGCTCCAGGATTAAAAGGGTAGAAGTCACTCCTCCTGCTTTGTTGCAGAGGGACAGGAAGTTTAGGCAGGGAACAATTAAGTGTCATAGTCAACTGTGATACAGCTCTGGTGGGTCTTGAAGGGACAGGGAGATAATAGATAGGAAGTGAAGTGAGAACTGGGGAGATGAGAGAAAAGAATGGGCCATGCCTTGTGGAGTGGGTGGGAAGGGAAGGCTCCAGTGGGAGGACAGTCCAAGATTGACCCAGGTTCTCTCTCACCTCTAGGAGAACATTAGTGTGTTTGGAGGCAGGACAGTCCTCTGGTATGCATTTCCTTTCTAGTCCTCTGACACACAGGCATTACATTAGATGCTTTCCATATTTCATTTCACTTTACTCTCCTAATCATCTTACAAATTAGGTATTTTAGGCATTATCTACTTGAGGCCATTGAGGTAAAAAGAAACAAGACTAATAACCCAAAATCCATAGCTTAGCTAGGACAGAGACTAGATTTGAAACTGGATCTAGTTGACTTTCTAGGCTGCACTTTCTGTTCTATCTTTCATGTTGACAGTTCACCAGGTGGATAGATTGCTGATACATATGAAGGCTCATTTCTGATGATATTTTGAAACTTTAAAAACACAACAAACAAGTAAAATTACCTAATGCAAATAAAGCCATGGCAGCCCTGGTCTCTCTCAATCTTTCCATAGACTTAAGTAGTCAGAGACTGATACTCTTTACTTAATCAAAGCAGGTTTATTCATGCTAAAATGACATTGCCTTAGTCACTTGAAAGTTAACACTTTTATTGTCACAGTAAAGTCTTGTGAAGCTCACTAGACTACAGTTTCGCCAACATGTATGGCCGGCTGAATTTGCAGGACCACTAGAGAGAAGTGTATATATTTCATCATCTGGTCGCCAGGGTCTGGGGAGTTGAGCAGTAGCACAGCAGATTAAGTGCAAGTGGCACAAAGCATAAGGACCAGCGTAAGGATCCTGGTTCGAGACCCCGGCTCCCCACCTGCAGGGGAGTCGCTTCACAGCCAGTGAAGCAGATCTGCAGGTATCCAACTTTCTCTCCCCTCTCTGCCTTCCCCTCCTCTCTACATTTCTCTCAGTGCTATCCAACAACCATGACATCAATAACAACAAGAATAAAACAACAAGGGCAAAAGAGGGAATATATAAATAATTATTAAAAAAAAAAAAGAAACTGGCTGGGGTCTGAAGGGAGCCTCCAGGACCAGTATTCTCCTGAGAAGAGGGTCCTTCATGGCACAGTCTTGTAAATAATTACAAGTATCTCTGTGATCAGGTCTATAATATATAAGCTCTTTATTATAAAGATGTGAGATGAAAGTCATGTAGAAACAAAATTAAGATACAAAAGAAAGCTCCTGTGACAGAATGTATGAAGGCCTAAAAGAGGAAAAAGGCTTGCCCAGGTGTCTTCTCTCTCTTTTTAAAAATTTTTATTTATAAAATGGAAATATTGACAAGATTATAAGAGAGAAAGGACACAATTCCACACAGTTTCCACCCCCAGAACTCCATATTCAATCTCCTCCCTTGATAGCTTCCCTAGTCTTTATCCCTCTGGGAGTATGGACCCAGGATCATTATGGGGCAGAAAATGGAAGGTCTGGCTTCAGTAATTGCTTTCCCCCTGAACATGAGCATTGCCATGTTGATCCATATCCCCAGCCTGTCTCTTTCCCTAGTGGGCCAGGGATATGGGGAAGTGGGGCTCCAGGACACATGGGCTTATATGTCCAGGGAAGACAGGTTGGCATCTTGGTAGCATCTGGGACCTGGTAGCTGAAAAATACTTAAGATATAAAACAGAACAAATTGTTGACTAATCATGAACCTAAAGACCAGAATATTGCAGATGAAAATTTGGGATCTCCATTTTGGAAAAAGCTGGTAGGTCTATTTTAGGTATATTCCATAGGGCCCATGAATTTATTAGTTTTTGCCTGAGCCTGACATATAATATGCAGGTGGACCCAGTTTATTTTCTGGGGATATGGTGCCATAGTTGAAAAAAGGACTAGAAAGTTGGATCAGGAAAGATATAGGGAATATATATATATATATATATATATATATATATATATATTCTTAACTGTAAACCCCATTGATTTGATCTAGGGTCCATATTCTGCACAGGAGCCTATGTAACCTCTGCATCCCTGTAGAGCTGAACTTGCATTCTGTGGTAATGGTTAGGAACATACCAAACACACTAATTTCAGGAACCATCTTCCTCGGTAGAATGTGTTGTCCAACCTCCCTTCAGAGAAGAATACATTCCCTACCATTGTTGATCCACATTGAGGACAAGGCCCTATAGGGACCCACAGAGGAGTCCATTATGTTGTTCCTGATGGAGATGACCAGTGACAGTGTCAAGAGGGATCTGTTAGATGTCTAGGCCCATCATGTCTGTTGGGAAATTGTGAGGAGCCTCACAAAGCACCCTGCATTCATGATACGATGGCCTATCTACATAATCATTGTTTTGCCTGAAAGATCCCCACCCATTCCATTCCTTGGATCTATCTTCATTCTACCCTCAAGACACTCCCTGCCTACAGGGTAGTATTAATCCTACCAGTTAAAACCCTTGCAACAGTTGCTAAGGAAGTTTCTACCTTCCCAGCCCCCTTTTGCCTTTCTCCAACCCTTTCCTAGCCATTTCCAATTCTGACTTGCCACTGCCAGGTCTGCCTCTTAAAAGCCTTGGCTCTCTGATCAGTAAAGATAGTGCCTTGCCTCGCTGCTACGTGTTTGGTTCATGAGTCATCTCCCTCAAGTCACTCAGTGAGTAGCAGCCCAGTTGAGTTCTCTCCAACCCAGAGAGTATGTGCCTGAGAAGAGGCACCCCCACACTAGCCCAGCACATGTCTGTGTGGGAAGTCCAGGACTCCCCGACTAGGGCCCCAGGTGATGGGTTGGCCTGGTAGTAACTAAAGAGTTATCATTAAAGTATGCCAGTCTCTTGCCCTTATTCAGCTTTTGTAGTTGTTACTTTGTCTGACAAGATTAGCTTTGGAGTGATTGTGGGAAATGTCACAAAAAGTAGGAGACATTTGATCCATTTTCACCTTTCATATTAAGTGGTGATTTATGAGACTATAAATTAATAGGAGTGTATATTAACATCATTCCCACCACAAAAGGTCTGTGTCCCTCCCCTGACTCACCAGTAAAGCTGAATATCTACCCTCACCTTTCACCCAGAGATTTTTACTTTGGTACAATACTCCAAACTCAGTCAGATTGTGCTTTGAGTTTCCTGAAATTTCTGTTCTCCTTTCTCAACTTCTGTTTATGAGTGGGATCATCCCATACTCATCTGTCTTTCTGACTTACCTCACTTAACACAATTCATTCTAGCTCCATCCAAGATAGGCCAGAGAAGGTGGGTTCCTTGTTCTTAATAACTGAGTACTATTCCATTGTGTAAATGTACCACAACTTTTTCAACCATTCATCTGTTGTAGGGCAACTGCGTTGCTTCCAGATTTTACCTATTATGAACTGTGCTGCTATGAAGATTGGTATACACATATCTTTTTTGGTTAGGTGTTATGGAGTCCTTAGGGGGTATCCCTAGGAGAGAAATTACTGGGTCATATAGGAGGTCTATTTCTAGCCTTGTGAGGGTTCTCCAGATTGCTGTTCACAGGGGTTGAACCAATTTACATTCCCACCAGCAGTGCAGAAGGGTTCCTTTGTCTCCACAGCCTCTCCAGCATTTATTGCTGCTGTTATTTTTGATGTATGCCATTCTCACAGGGGTGAGGTGTAGTCTCAATGTTGACTTTATTGGCATTTCTCTGACAATCAGTGACCTGGAACAATTTTTCGAACAATGTGTTTGTTAGCCTTTTGGATCTCTTCTGTAGTGGATGTTGTTTTCATATCCTCTGTGCATTTTTTGTTGTTTATTTACTTGTTTATTCCCTTTTGTTGCCCTTTTGTTTTATTGTACTTACTTTTGTTGTCGTCATTGTTGGATAGGACAGAGAGAAATAGAGAGGAGGGGGAAGACAGAAAGGGGTAGACAAAGATAGACACCTGCAGACCTGCTTCACCGCTTGTGAAGTGACTCCCCTGCAGGTGGGGATCCAGGGGCTCAAACCAGGATCATTATGCCTGTACTTGCACTTTGCACCACATGTGCTTAACTCATTGTGCTACCACCCGACTCCCAGTCAGCACATTTTTGGATGGGATTATTTGCTTTTTGGTTGCTAAATTTGGAGAGCTATTTGTATATTTTGGCTATTAGTCTCTTGTCTGATGTGTGGCATGTGAAATCTTCTCCTATTCTGTGAGGGGTATTTTTGTTTGTGTGATAGTTTCTTTGGCTATGCAGAAGCTTTTCAACTTGATGCATTACCATTTATTTGTTTTTGTTTTAGTCTACCTTGCAATTGGGTTTATATCATCAATAATGTCCTTGAGGTTTAGGTGGAAAAGTGTTCCACCAATGTTTTCCTTTAAGTTTTTGATAGTTTCTGGTCTAACAGCCAGGTCCTTGATCCATTTGGCATTGACTTTTTTTTGTGTGAGATAAAATGTTTCAGTTTCATTCTTCTTCATGTTTCAACCCAGTTTTCCCAGCAACAATTATTGAAGAGAGCCTCCTTCCATTTAATATTTTTGGTCCCTTTATCAAAAATTTGATCTCCATTAGGGTGGGAGTTTATTTCTGGGATTTGAATTCTGTTCCACTGGTCTGTGTGCCTATTTTTGTTCTAGTAGCAGGCTATTTGATGATGATGGCCTTACAAGTTTGAAATCTGGGAGTGTAATGCCTCTATTTCTATCTCTTTTCCTCATGATAGTTTTGATGATTCTAGGTGTTTTCTGGTTCCAGATAAATGATTATAATTTTTGTTCTATTCTTTTAAAGAAACTGAGTGGGGTTTGATGGGTATCATGTTAAATATGTATATGGTTCTAGGTAGAAAATTCATATTGATGATATTATTCCAATCCATAAGCATGAGATATCTTTCCATTTCTTTGTGTAATTTTCTATTTCCTTCAATATTAACTCATAATTTTCAGTATACATGCCTTCCATTTCTTTGGTCATGTTTATGCCTAGATATTTTATTGATTTTGCTGCAACAGTGAATGGGAGTGATTTCTGGATATTATCTTCTTCGGACTTAGTGTTTGCATAAAGAAATGCCACTGATTTTTTATATTGATCTTTGTAGACTGATACATTGCTATATTGTCTAATGATTACCAGTAGCTTTCTGCTGGATTATTTAAGTTTTCCTATGTATACTGTCATATCAAATCCAAAGAGTGAGAGTTTCATTTCTTCCCTTCCAATCTGTATTCCTTTGATATCTTTCTCTTGCCTGATTGCTATGGCAAGAACTTCCAATACTATGTTGAAGAGTAATGGTGATAATGGACAGCCCTGTCTAGTCCCTGGTCTGAGGGGGAATGCTTTCAGCTTCTGTTCATTGAGTATGATGTTGGCTGTAGGTTTGCTATATATGGATTCCACTATCTTTAGTAATTTTCCATCTATTACTATTTTTTGTAGTATTTTGAGCATGAATGTGTATTCAATTGTGTCAAAGGCCTTCTCTGCATCTATTAATATAACCATGTTGTTATTGGTTTTGCTTTTATTGATGTGGTGAATGACGTTAATTTGCTTATGTATGTTGAACCAGCCTTGCATTCCTGGGATAAATCTCACTTGATTGTGGTGAACAATCTTTTTGATATACTGCTGTATCCAGTTGGCTAGGATTTTGTTCAGTATTTTAGCATCTATGTTTATCAGAGATATTGGCCTGTAGTTTTCCTTTTTTGTTGTGTCCCTATCTGTTTTTGGTATCAGAGTGATTTTGGCTTCAAAGAAGGTGGAAGGGAGTATTCCTGTTTCTTTGATCTTTTGGAAGAGCTTAAAAGTAGAGGTATTAACTGTTTCTTGAAGGTTCTGTAGAAATACTTTGCAAAGCCATCTGGTCCTTGACTTATGTTATTGGGACAATTCTTAATAACTACTTTGATTTCTTTGTCTCTGATTGGTCCATTAGGTTCTGTAGTTCTTGGTTCAGTTTTGGAAGAGAATGTTTCTATGAATTCTTTCATTTCTTACATATTCTTTGGCTTGGTGGGATATAATTGTTCATAGAAGCTTCACATGATTTTTTGGACTTCTGTGGTATCAGTTGTGATATTTCTGCTATCATTTACAATTATATTTATCTGAGTGCTCTTCTTATTTCTGCTTTAATTTTAGTGATTTCAGTACTTCTAGTTGCTTTAGGGCTCCTTTGTTCCTCTTTTAAGTCTTTATAGTGTGTAGTAAGGTCATTCACTTGAGCTTTTTCTTGTTCTGTAATGTGTTATTGTATAGCTATGAGTTTCCCTCTCAGTACTGCTTTAGCTGTGTCCCAAATATTTTGACAGCTTGTGTCTTCATTTTCATTTGTTTGCAGAAACATTTGAATTTTTTGCTCAGGCACTTCTTTAACCCAGTAGTTATTAAGCAGCATGTTGTTGAGTTTACAAATTTTGTGACTTGTAGTAATTTTCTGTTTGTTGTTGAGTGCTAGCTTTACTCCACTGTGGTCTGAGAAGATACTTGGGATGATTTCAGTGTTCTTGAATTTGTTGATACTGTCTTTATGGCCTTACATGTGGTCTATAATTGAGGATGTGCTGTGTGAATTTGAAAAGACTGTGTATTCCATTTTTTGGGATTGAGGAACTCTAAAAAGGTCCTTGAGGTCCTAGACTATTTATCTCTTCATTTAATTCTCATGTTTCTTTGTTGATTCTCTGCTTAGTTGATCTATCTAAATGTGAGAGTGGGGTGTTGAAGTCCTCTACTATTACTGTATTGATGTATTTTTGTAGCTCTTTCAGTAAGTGTTTGTTGTATTCAGATGGTCCCTCATTGAGTACAGAGATGTTAATATTTGTTAAATCTTCTTGGTTGAATTACTAATGCCCCTATCATTGTGTAATGGCCTTACCTATCTTTTATTACTTTATTCAGTTTAAATTGTACGGTATCAGATATGAGAATGGCTATTGTGCCTTTTTTATTATTTTTTTTTATTTTGTGGTCCATTAGCCTGTATGATAGATTTCCATTCTTTCATTTTATTTCTGTTTGCCTTGTTGGGTCAGGTGGGATTCTTGCAAGCAGCATATGGCTTGGCTGTGTTTTCTGATCCATCCTCCTACTCTGTGGTTTACAATGGGTGAATTTAAGCTATTGACATTTATTGATATGGATTTAAGTTATTACACTGCTATTCCTCAAGAATTTTTTATTTGTTCTGATATATGACAATTATTTTGGTGATGTTCTTGTTTATAGGAGATCTTTTAGAACCTCTTTCACAGAAGGCTTGGTGAAAATTACCTCCTTGAACTGTTTCTTGTCTAAGAAGGCTTTTATCCCTCCATCTGTTCTGAATGAAAGTTTAGCAGGATATATTATCCTTGGTTGAAACCCTTTTTCATTGAGATATCAATAGATAACTTGCCATTCTTTTCTGGCTTTTTGGCTTTTTAGAGAAATCTTCTGATTGTCCTGTAGGTTTTCTCATGTATGTAACTTTTTGTTTTTCTCTTAAAACCTTTAGGATCTTTTCTTTATTCTTACTTCTTTTCATTGTAATCATGATGTGTCTTGGTGTCTTCAGGTCTGAGTTGATTCTGTTTGGGACTTTCTGGGCCTCTTGAATCTTAATGTCCTTTCTGTTGTTTAGGTCTGGGAAGTTTTTGTCTATTATTTCCTCTAATTTTTGTTCCATTTCCTTTATTTCTTCCTCTGGTATTTTTTTGAGATCATCCTATATGTCTCTGTTTTTTTTTTTTTTTTTTTTTTTTTTTAGCTCTTATACCTCCTTGTTAGGCTTCTGCCTAACTAATTCTGCTTTCCCTTTGCTCAGCTTCCTTCTTCATTTCAGCTTTTTTTTTCTTTTAACCTTTCTCAGTTACAGTACTAGCTTGTTCTGGTAGTTGGCCTTAATAGATTAGCTATTTCAGCTTTCAGTTCTCTAATTACCTCAAGGTAGCTAGTATTTTCCTTGAGGGTCTTATCTTTTGTTTCCCTATTTCTGATAGCCTTTTCCTCAATAGTTGTTCTCATTTCTGTGATTAATGGTTTGATTATTGATTGGATATTTTTCTTATTTATAGTTGCTTCTGGCTCTTTTTTTCTGCGCTTCTGACCTGATTCATTGCTGTAGTTGATTTAGTTGCTTTCAATTTGACCATATTTTTTTTTATTGGTGTGTTTTGTATTTTTGTGCCTTGGCTATTCCTGCTCTGTTGTTGTACTGAGTGAGGAAAAGCCCCAGGAAACCATAGGCCTCTCAGAACTGAGGTCATAAACCTCAGCAAATACAACAACAACAAAAGTGATGATTAATGCAGTTGAACTAAAACCTTTTAGGTACAGAAGCTCTGCCCACTAAAAGCAAAACAAACCAGAAGCACAAACAAAACAGTAGCAATAGCTGAAAAAAATAAAGCAAGAACAGACAATTCCATAAATCCAATATTAAACATAAATTTAATAGATTGTGGAGGTTAGAGGAAATAAAGGAAAAGAGAGAGCAAGAGATAAAGAAAGATGAAACTTACCACATAAGTCTTCTTTCACAAGATAGGTCACAGATAATGCACAAGTGAATATACCAAATAAAGGAGCAAAGGTTAAGATTTTTTAAATCTGAGAGAAGGAAAGAAAGAGAAATGTGAGGAAAAGAAAGACAGTAAATAAAAGAGGAAAATGTTACTACTGCAAGAAAGAGCACAACCAGTAAATGCAAAGCACCAACAGCAGATGCCTATTTTGGTCAGAGGAATGAGAAGGGAAAATAAACTAATAGCAATGAAAAAAAAATGCAACTGACTAAAAAAAGAGAAAAACAAAAACAATAAAAACAAGACAAAAAAACAAAAAACACCTATAGATCAGTCTGCAGTTTGAACTATTACTAACTGTTAATCCTAAACCTCCCCACCTTCCTAATCAAAGCATAAAGAACTGCAAAAAGCAACATAAGCTACAGAGCTAGAATTGAAGAAAAAAAGCTAGATCAGAATGTTACCATGGCCCCAGAAAAGGTAAAAGATTGGTCAAGTAAATTGACTAATCAGAAAGGGTTCCAGCCCCCTTGAGGGAAATAATACATAATAGGGGGTTGGGAAATAAATGCAGCTCCTTCTGATGGCTACCACTGATCCTGGAATCTTGAGAATTTGGTTGTCTCCACAGGAGACCTCTTTGTCTATGGCTGGTTCTCTTACCCATCTGAAGTGAGTGGGTTGGGGTGGGGGAGCCATAAGGGGAACCAATTTTAACTCACAGAAAACTCTGCTCAATGTGCTTTGTCTTTTTGTAGCCTGTTCCAGTCTACCTGTGATCTGTAGCTGTCTTCCTTGGCTTCACTACACTCTCACCTTCCTCTACCACTGATCTGGAAATCTTACCCGCACTTGGAATATCCTGGTTTCAAGCAACTGCTTTGCAGAGAGAAAGTCAGGAGATGCTGTCATGCCACTATCTTCCCCCCCACCCCCACCCAAACCCAAACTTTTTTTTTTTTTTTTTTTAACCAGAGCACTGCTCAGCTCTGGCTTATGGTGGTGCAAGGAATTGAAGTTGTGACTTTAGAGCCTCAGGCAGGAGAGTCTCTTTGCATAATCATTATGCTGTCTATCCTCCACTCTTTCCTTCTTTTAAATCCCAGATCTTTCTCACACCTGTGGCTAGTTTCCCTTTGGTCCACTAGATTATTGTCTTTCCTATTGGCTTACTGTTTGTCAGGTGTGGTTTCCTCTCTAAAACTTCTCCCACTGCATAACTTGTGTTTCCTTTGTGAACTCAAAAACCCTTCCTACTATTTCTCAGTGCTACATTTAATTTCATTCCCACTGGTATGGGAGAAAATGTGATAACATAAAATAAAGTGATCATGTCCTGGTTTCTTATGATCTCAGTCCTCCTTCCCCTCAAAACTACTCCCTAACACCCTGGCCTGCTTCTTTGGAAATCTTGAGTGTAGTTGTCACATAGGATGGAGCTGTGCTGTAACAGTTTTGAACCTGTATAGACTCTGAGAGTGGCTTGTTGTTATCACCAACTCTCCTTACTTCATAGATGAATGGGGTAACAGAGTCTGACAGAGAAAAATAGCTAGAAAAGCAACCTGGAAAAGACTTCCAAGCAGTCCATTTTGTGGTTATTCTCTTTCTGTTGCATCAGCATACATGCATATATGATGTCTAAGGAAAGGAGAGTGTTGCTGAGGAGTTATTCTGATGCAGTCTCCGCCCCCAGGTTTTACTAAGCCCTGTGAAATCCTAGCATTGCCCCCTTCAACCAATCCTGGCCCTACACGTCACCCCTGGTTGTCGCCCAATAAAAAGCCCCCTAACTCCCCCCTCGCTCTCTGGGCTCTCAGCTCTCCCTCTCTGAGGTCTTGCTCCCTGCTCCTCCCCCCCCCCCCCCCCCCCCCCCCCCCGTGGTCAGATAGTGGGGATGGCCATTGCCGGCTGGCTCCATGTGGTCTGAACCAAACCCGCCCCCATCCTATAATAAAGATTTGTGTACCCCTTTGCTCTGGACGTCCGCTCTCTTCTCCACGGTGCAGCCCGACACCAGACCACCACAACAACAGGAGAGACATGAGAGACAAATGTGTTGAGAAATGGATGGACAGAGACTGAAAGGCCACTGACTAGTGAGGATAATTTTCTACTAGTAAATCCTAGGGTACTGAGGTTTCACTTACATCTTATGCCTTCATTTTTTCTCCTTTTCTTTATTGGGGACATTAATTGTTTACTGTGAATAGTTGTATAATATATAATATTTCTCAGTTTTCACATAACAATCTAAACCCTCCTCCCCCAGGTTCTCCTCTGCAGTCATGTTCCAGGGCCTGAACACTCCCTCCCCTACCCCCTCCAAATGCTTAATTCTTATAACAGTGAAGTGACCTTGGTATCACTAGCCCCATTTTTCAGATGAAGAAACATACTTAAATTATTAGCTTAATATTAGCATAAGGATCTAAATTATATTCATATTTATGCACATGTGTGTATAAATTTCACAAGGATATTGGAAAACACATAATTTGTGGTTATTTTTATCCAGTTTTTACTCCTCAAAAGCTGAAACTTTATGTATAAGAAATGTGTTTTCAGGAGAGTCCTAATGAATTTCCTTACATTCTTAGGATCTATAAATGCTATGATCTTTGAACTCAGATCTCAGATCGAGTTTCATTCATGCACCAGTTTTGTACCTTGAGCAAGTTTTCTGTGTTTTTTTGTTTATTTATTCCTCCCAGGTCTGTTTCTTCCTTTGTAAAATGACTATAGACATTTAACTTCCAGAGGGAGAGCAGCACCCCTAAGTGGTACTTTTAAAGGATACGTAATGCATAATTAAGTTAAAACACCAGCATGGCAGAAATGAAAGTTGAAAATATTTGATTCATTATCCACTATCTTCCTATCTTCAAAGGCAGCACCTGACTGCTCCTTTATTCTATCTCATGGTGGTCTGGCCTAGAGGAAGACAGAGAGAGAGAGAGAGAGAGAGAGAACAGGGTTAGTATCTGAGAACACAGACTTGCAAGCTTTAGAAGTTGGATGTGAGCTCATCTCTCAAGCCATATTTTGTGTGTGTGTGTGTGTGTGTGTATGTGTCACATAGAAACAGAGACAAAGAGGGGGGGATACAAGGAAAAGCAAACACTAGTTGTTCTCAGTATAGTATGGGCCAGAGAAATAAAGCTCACACTTATGCACTAAGCTGCAAAATTTCTGTGAGCCATCCGATTACCCCCCCCCCCTGTGATTTTCAAGAAGCCTGGGGTTTTCTAATGATCTTAAATGGGGTTGGACTCTTTAGTTTGTGTGGGATAGGGGACTGTTGGAGTGAATCCGTGGACCTTAAGAGACTATAAGCACAGATCTTTACTGAGTGCTTATTTATTTTATTATAGTTATTTTGTGGAGTGTCTGACATATTCAGTGTGAGGTCTTATCTCTCCATCATCTATGTGATGAGTAATCATCTGGTCTCATAGAAAGAGACATGTTCTGTAAGATATGGCTGAACTAATAAGTCAAAAAATGAATAATAAATACTCAAAAACTGGCAAATGTAGTTTAAACCAGTAGTGACTGTGGCCTTTTAAATTTTTATTAGCTCAGATGAGTCTCTGTATGGGAATGGGAGCATGATTTACTATCCCACCCCCGTCATGCTCCTATCTCCTTTTTTTTTTCCCCTTTAAATTCCAAATGCTTCAGAGAAATAGAAACGGAAATACTCAAACATTTGAATTTCTTAAGCTAGACTGATGCTCATTAGGTCAGTGTAAACAGACACTCCTGCCTCTGGTCTGTCCTTCCACCCACTGCTTTAGTAAAGTTTGGAAGGCACAAATCTGTATCAGATTTCTCAGAGACCTTCTCTGATGGCTTTCACTTACTGAGATGCACAGACTAGTATGAAAGGACTCTCATAATAAATCACAAGGAAGATAGACTTTATTGGGTGCTATTTATGGGACACTTTGCTGAGTGTCTCTGTATGGGTTAGATTACTTAATTCTTGAACAAAATTATAACTTAGCTGCATCATGATCCCTGTCCTATCAGTGAATAAAACTAGGTTTCAAAAGATGAAGTCATTGTGACCAGTGTCATTTTTTAACTGTTTTTTTATTGTTGTTTAATCTTTATTTATTTATTTATTGGATAGAGACAGCCAGAAATTGAGGGAAGGGGGAGATAAGAGAGGGAGAGCGACAGACACCTGAAGCTCTGCTTCACTACTCGAAAAGCTTTCCCTCTGCAGGTGGGGACTGGGGGCTCGAACCTGGATTTTTGCACATTGTAACATGTGCACTCAACCAGGTGCACTTCCATCAGGTCCCATGACCAGTGTCATGTAAGTAGCAGCCCAGGTAGAAAGACTGTAAACTTAAATATCTTGTGTCTATTTTACCTCAAGGGTTGATAGATTATTGCCCATGAGCTAAGAATGATTTCTTTTTCAAAGATTAACCAATAAGAACAATATTTAGTAGTATTTGGCCATCATATTTTTAGGTGTTGGCATCAATAAATGAAGCTGTATTGGAGCATAGTCATGCATATTTGCATATGCATTGTTTATGACTGGTTTCATGTTAGACCTACAGAGCCAACTAGTAGTTATAACAGGAATTATCTGGCCTGTAAAAATGACAATATCTACTGCATGGTCCTTTGTAGAAAATATTTGCTGAACCCTGTTCTATCTTAAGCCATCTCCCTCTGTGCTCTGAGGTTTTTCTAGTCTAAGACTATAGATTCTTTTCTACAGGCTCATTCCTGCCATGCTTGCTTCTGCATATTTGGAACATATGTGAAGACAACTTTACCTGCTTAACACCTCTTTTAGGAACATGGCAGTTTGAAAAACTGGGCTGCCTCATTATGCTCTGATGTTTCCCCAAGTCTCTGAAGTGCTGCAGCTTTTATTACTGAATCTGACACAGGCCCAGACCTGTTGGTACTTGTGAGAGGCCTGGCCAGTGGTGAACATCTCTTCTAAGAACCATGTCTTCAACTTACTCCAGACTATGGCCTGAGCTGAACTGACCATCCCTGGTTCAAGTACTAGTGAACTTTTTCTTACCCAGGAACCTGGCTACATGTATTCTGCTCAGAACTCTAAACAGTCTGTAATCTTGACCTCTTTGGATTCTCCCAACCTTAGCATCAGCGCTGCTGCACCAACTATTGGTGTTGCTTTCATAGGATGAAAAAGTTTGCCTGACACCATATAGCTAAGCCTTTCTTCTCTTCCCCATGGTAAAGAATAAATTAATAGAGATTTATATTTATATTGAACCATCTCTGCCCTTTAGACCAATCAGTTCTTATTTGGAGGTCTGTGAATTAATAACATATGTTTTGTAGCTTCATCTTTCAAGGTGAAAGACACAAGTAATTGGGGAGCAGTGCTTCTGAGAGTTTGTAGGAGATGAAAGATGCTGATTTACATTAAGGTCACTTTCATCCCCATATTGTGATTACTACCCACATGCATTATATTGTCTCAAAGTGGAGGTTTTGTTCCTGGGAGGTGTTTTTTTTTTTTTTTTTTTTTTTTTTGCATTCCAATTTTCTTATTAGTGTGTTTTTTTAAAACTGGCCATTAGGCATGCTTGTTTCTGTCTTTGAGCAGGTCAGTTGACCACACTGTAAATGCCCTCCATTTGTCTGTGCCTGCCAGGGTCCTGCAGTCCAAAGAATGCATCCTGTTTCAAAATGAGGTTTCATTAAGCTGGGGAAAAAAGAAGAAGAAAAAAAGGAGACAGGAGCTGACTGTTTGCTTTGGTGTTTGGTATTTCACTTCAGTTCCCATCCTGGCTCTGTAATGAAATATCATGTAGAATTCCTATAGAGCTGATAAGCCACCTTCAGTCCCTAAAGATAGCTGTGTTTGGGCATTGCTGCTTTCCAAGAAAATCCCTGTCATTATGCAGAGTGGTATGCATTTCCTTTCAAGCCCAGTCATTTGCATTTTTTGCCTTTGAAAAGGCAAATTTGCTTTGAAAAGTGTAATGAAATGTGCCCAAATGAAAAATGGGCCCTGAGGATGGCTGGTGCCAGCATGGGGCTTTAATTAAATGATTAGATGGCAATTTGATAGGACCAGCTTCACAACTGCATCATGTTATCCTTTAGCTTAGGAAGGGACACATAGCTCGACCTTTAGAAATACTGAGAGATAGTGTCAACTAGCTTTCAGCTACTAGATAGCTGTGCCCTTCAAAGCTGATTCTACTTCTCTGTCTGTTTTATGGGACCCCTATCTCCCAGGTCTTGTCTCTTTATTAGGGGAGAGGAAAGGTGTGTGTGTGTTGAGGGGTGGGGAGAGAGGCAGACTGTGGAGAGTTAGGTCTCATGCATTAGAAGCATGCCTTCAACTCCCAGTCCCCTACCTTCTTACTTCCCTAGGATTTAGAATTGCCTGTTTTCTTCACTCTCTAGATATATGCAAACAACAATTTGCCAGAGTCTTGAAAATGACATTCTGTTGGATACTTCCAGGCTCACTTTTCTTCCTTATGCTAAGCAAATAACTAGTGGACACCAGGTCTGTTCAGTGCTGGACTCTGAGCTCTAAGTTCATTGCCTTACGGAGTAGTGGTGCCTTCTGTAGGCAGACATCTTATTGTCCCATTTTACAGATGTTCAATAGGCTTGTTACTTGCTTTGTTTTGAGGAGTAGGGGCCTCATAGCTGTGTGGTTTCTCTACTTTTGGCCCAGTTTCCTTCCTCACCCCCCATTTCAAGAGAGAGAGAGAGAGAGAGACATTGCAGTATAGGAGCTTCCTTTGGATCCTTGGTATCTCTCATGTAATGTCAGGGTTCAAGCCTGCTCTGCATAAATAGCAGCCTATCTGTCCTATCAGGTGAGCTACCTTTTGGGCTCAGGCCTTGATGTACCTTCAGATTAAGTCCTATTGCCTTGCTTGCTGATCTGACTTTTTCTCTTCTGAGCAAGCAAGCTAAACAAACAACAACAACAACAAAAAACCTCAGAAATATACATATATAGCATAACCTTTAATATAATACACAGTGTTACTACACTGACCATTCATTCACATCAATTTACTCTTACCATATTAAACTCACACCACTCACTCATAACATAATATAACACAACACAACACGACACGACATACAGCATTTAGCAAGTAAATCTATGAGACATGAATCAGTTAAGGGTAGATATGAAAATTAACACTGCTAGGAGATAACAGACCTATGCAGTTGAAGCTGTAATCTCTGTTTGAGTGACTGAAGTCTACGGTTAAAGCAATTTTACTGCCCTATCTGTGAAATAGAATTTGACAAGTTGTTATTATTAGTACCAGACATTCCTTATGGTCTTTTCAGACTAAATAACTAAAATGTAAAACTTCCAAGGTCTGCTCTGTTTATAATGGAAGCTCATTTTCTATAGCAGTGCTTTTTTTCAAGTTCCCACTCTGTATTTCAGAGAAGTTGAACATTAAGAAAGTGTGTGTGTATATAAGTAAAGAAATGGGTTGTATTACATGTCTATGGAAACTGAGAAGTACCAACATGTGTAGTCAGCAGACTCCCCCCCCCCCCCAGGGCAGCCACTCTGTAGCTTTATGATGAGAACCTGGATTGCTCATGGCTTAAGTTCAAGATCTGGCAGTTCAAATACTTAAAAAGACCAGTGTTCCAACTTAGTAGTGATGGAGGAAGGAATTCCCTCTTACTCTGCCATTGTGCTCCATTCAGGCCTTCAGTAGGTAGATGGGTTCACTGGCATTAAGAAGGGCATTCTGATCCATATAGTCTGTGTTTTCAGATACCCTATCTAGATGCCAGCTCAAACATACGCAGAGTAAGGTCTGAGCAAACATCTGGGTATCTCATGGCCCAAGTCAGTTGACATGTAAAATTAATTCACACTCAAAAAATACTTGATGACTTAATAGTTAAGTGAACTCAATGAATTTCAAGCATTTAGAACTGTGGCTGAAACAGACCCAGTACCAAGTTAACATTATTATGAATTTTCCCAAAGCATTTGAGGTATCATTGACGTTATAGCTAGTTTCTTAAAACATATTCAGATTTGAATTTTTTGATCACAGTCTTTGGTCAGAATATTGTCTGGAAGAAATAATGATTTTCCATTGCAGGTTATTTTGAAGATATTTTCATCTTCCATTGTGAAAGATGATTATCTTAACATTATTACCAGAGCTCCCAGATATAATAATGGTTGTCTCTAGAATTGATTTAAAGTCAAATATTTCTGCTGCTTGTCTATACGTGTTATATACACACATGCCTCTGAACATGATGCTCTTGTATTTAGGTATGCTTATTTTTTTTAATTTTTTTTATTTAAGAAAGGATTAATTAACAAAACCATAGGGTAGGAGGGGTACAACTCCACACAATTCCCACCACCCAATCTCCATATCCCACCCCCTCCCCTGATAGCTTTCCCATTCTCTAGCCCTCTGGGAGCATGGACCCAGGGTCATTGAGGGTTGCAGAAGGTAGAAGGTCTGGCTTCTGTAATTGCTTCCCTGCTGAACATGGGCTTTGAATGGTCGGTCCATACTCCCAGTCTGCCTCTCCCTTTCCCTAGTAGGGTGTGTCTCTGGGGAAGCTGAGCTCCAGGACATATTGGTGGGGTCTTCAATCCAGGGAAGCCTGGCTAGCATCCTGATGGCATCTGGAACCTGGTGATTGAAAAGAGAGTTAACATTTGAAGCCAAACAAATTGTTGAGCAATCATGGATCCCAAGCTTGGAATAGTAGAGAGGAAGTGTTAGGGAGGTACTCACTGCAAACTCTAGTGTACTTCTGCTTTCAGGTATATATTTTGCAGTAGTTTATGGATACATGTGAACATAAGCTCTGTCTCACAGAAACTGGTGTATATCTAGGTTTTGGGACTTTGTTAGAAAGTGAACCACCTGAGATGAAATTAGAGTGTACTATAAAAGGAAAGGTCTCACCCGAGTAATGAAGCTGAAGGATTGTCATTCCACACATGAAGTCTCTGGACACAGTCTGAGGTGAAGCATGTTGAGGTGGCAATCATTGCGTTGGTTAGGTTGTGGTCGGCGGATGCAATATTATTTGATATGGATTGGGAGGGGCATACAGGAAAGTGGGCCCTATCCAAGGATTCCAGGACTGGGGGAAGTAGGGACTCTATAGTGGAGATGTGAGGTTCCTGCTGTCTTAGGGTTCCAAAAGACAATGGATAGTTAATGTTATCATCATATTATTTGGTAATTGGGTTAACTTTGAAAAGTACTTTTGTTATGGTTTGCTGTACAGTACCCATTATCTTGTATATAGCTGTGCTATTGGATGCTTCTAGTCTACTTGGTCTATGCTTTTGAGAGAGTCTGCATATCAAATACACAGCCTATATATTAAAAAGATTCAGTTTGTGTTTTGAAAAACTTTGAGACATACAATTGATTTTCCCCCTCTCATATTAATTAACTAGTGATTTATATGTCTACATTTTGCTAGGAGTGTACATAAACACCATTCCCACCACCAAAAGACTGTGACTCATCCCTCCACCCACTCCCACCCCCTACTGGCCCAGGAAGCTGCATGTCTACCCCTCACCACAGGGCTTTTACTTTGGTGCCCTACTTACAATTTGGTCAGGTATGCTTATTTTTATATGTTGTTATTTATTTATTATTGGATTGGGACAGAGAGAAATTGGGGGAGGGTGCGGGAGAGGGAAAGAGAGACACCTACAACCCTGCTTCACCACTCTCAAAGCTTCCCCTCTGCAGTTGGGGACTGGGAGCTTGAACCTGGGTCCCTGAGCATTGTAACCTGTGTGCTCAACTAGGTGTGCCATCACCCGGCCCCAGTATTTAGGTATGTTTATACACAGGCATTCCAATACTTTACTATCAAGTAGTCCAATTAGGTATATGATTCAAATGAATGGCAAAGCAAAGTCAATTAGTCATTATGTCTTCATCAACTACTCCCTACCCAGCTCCAAAAACACCAGAAAATATGAACCAGTCACTATTCTCAAACAATTTGTCAAGTTAGCTATGAAGATAGCTAACCAGCAATTAAGTAGTGTTGTTTATAATAGTGTAAGAGGTGTTAAATGGACATTGCCTACATGTAATTCCATGAAAGGGGAGATGAGTCAGTATTATTTGAAATGATTGTTGGAGGAAAACATTAAAATAAGTGTGTGTCTATTTTATATATTAGAGTGCTGTTTGCAGGGTTGCCCTGAGAGTGCCTCTTCAATGTTCCTGGCCCCAGCCCTCCACAGGTTCTACATTTCCTGAGAATCTTCTAGGGTGGGTGTGCCACAAGCTGAACTATTTGTTTTCATGATTTAGATCCATCTTCCTTCTTCTTGTAAATCTTTCACAGATATGAATAGCCAACAAATAATGATTTTATGGACACAACAGATGGCTTATTTAAAGCTATATAATTTCTGAAGTTAGGCATCTCTGTGAGCAAGGAAGAGTACCCTGAGTTTAAATAATCAGACTCAGTTTCATCAGCTCTGAGGAGAAGAAATCAAAGCTATGAGTGTATGAAGAGTTTTCTCTGGCAGATGTCAGTGGCTTTGCAGTTGAGTTTGTGGGATCATGAAGGTGCTGGTGTTCACTTCTTATCCCAGAAGTAATTTAAATGGCCGTCATAACAAATCACTGAAATCCTGCTGTTGTCAAGCTGCACAGGTTGATTTTTCCACAGTTCTAGAGGCCATAAGTCCACAATCAAGGTGTGGGTGGGGCCATGCTTGCTCTACAGATGCTAGAGTAGAGTCTTTGCCTGTATGTTATGAATGGGGAGTTGTCAAATTTGAAAGTAACTTCTGTAGATGGCTTACCTAGTGTTAATCTAGTTCTTGCTCATTGTGCTTAGAAAGAGTGAATTGAATTGATCCTCCAAACAATACTGGAATACTGATATGACTATTGTCATCTCTATAAAGGGTGAAATCCTTAAGAGTTAAATTCTTCCCACTCCCATTCCCTACTCCCCAGTACCTACTTACCCCCTGCCAGGAAAAGTCAGAGCTGGAAATAAGATCAAGCACTCTGAATTTCTCTTTCCCACTTCCAGTGCTTAAGCTATGTGGTCAGGCAAAATGGTGGTGGTTTTAAAAATAGTTCAAAAAAAAAAAAAAGCTAAACATGAATTCGGTGAATAAAACTTCCAGAAACAATCATTATGACACCATTTTCTTGTAGTTTTCCTTCACTAAGATTTCTGATGTTCTTCCATTGTGTCAGGAATCTCATCTGTTAACCCAACATGCCTCTCACTTGCTGTGAAACCTCCCTCTTGTATGCTTCTGCTGATAAACTGCTACTATTTGGAAAATTTTGCTTTGCTTCAAGACACAGATAAATATGGTTTTCTTTCTTTGTTTTTAAATTCTATCTTAGTTTTAGATTTTGTTATTCTGAATATTTTATTTTAAATTTTGAGCAACTACATCTCGATTAGTCTTTAAAAATAATCTTCCATGGCTGATGAGTATTTACATCTCTCATTTTAACTCAGCAGCAGCTTTAATTTGCACACTTTAGAAGGAAAATAGTTTAAAATGTTTTCCTGAAAATGAAGTATGGCTCAGTATAAATATCCAGGTAACTAGTTTCTCCCTTTGGCATTTAATTGGCAGGGAATTTAGCATTGCAGGCAACAAATAAACATTGTGGGTATCGTCAGTAAAGATTCATGAGAATGGGAAATCCAATTAGATATTCTATATGTTGCTCACCTCCATTCACCTGGCAATAGTTAATCTCCATTAGATAGACAAAAGTTAAGACCAATTATCAGTGTATTCAGAATATAGAAAAGAAAAGTATTTACTAAACTAAATATAGGTCTTATTCTGTTTCTTACAGAATCTTTTTTCCCCCAGTACTTTAACCTCAGCTTTTACAGGATAATGCAAGTTTTCAGTAACAGCAGGATTTTTTTAATTAAAAAAAATTTATTGGTGGTTTAATATTAATTTAAAAAATTATAACAAGGGCATAATTCACACCTTTTCGACCACCAGACTTCTGTGTCCCCCTTCCCTCCAGTGGAAATTGCATTAGTTTTCCCAG
Source organism: Erinaceus europaeus (assembly GCF_950295315.1). NCBI lineage: Eukaryota > Metazoa > Chordata > Mammalia > Eulipotyphla > Erinaceidae > Erinaceus > Erinaceus europaeus. Next base: position 61,696,217 of record NC_080170.1, read on the forward strand.
TATCATTGATATGGATATATATATGTGTGTGTGTGTGTGTGTGTATATATATATTCATTCATTTTTTTCCCCTGTGGTCCAGCCTTCTCTTCCTTTCTGAGTCACACCAACTACTTCTGAGTATTCTTTCCTCTTTCATTATTTATTTATTTTTTTTCCTTCTTTCTTTAGGTCCTGATGAAATTAGATTTCAGAGTCCTCTGATCATCTTCTTCTAACATTTATCCATTTATCCCTCTGGGTATGGACCAAAGTTTTTTTTATATTTTTTAAAAATTGTGTTGGTGATTTAATATCGATTTAGAAATTACAAGATAATAAGGTTATAATTCCACACCATTCCCCCACCAGGGTTCTATATCCCCATTCCTTCCATTGGAAGCTACAGCAGTTCTCCTAAGGTTGCAGATATGGGTTAATTACATGTGTCTAGATTTGTTTATATTTTCCCTCCCCCTCTTTATTTAAATTTATTTATTGGGAGTGTGGCAGTAGAGCAGCAGGTTAAGTGCACGTGGAGCAGAGCACAAGGGCCTGCATAAGGATCCTGGTTCGAGCTCCTGACTCCCCACCTGCAGGAGAGGCCCTTCACAGACTGTGAAGCAGGTCTACAGGTGTCTTGCTTTCTCTCCCCCTCTCTGTCTTCTCCTCCTCTCTCCATTTCTCTCTGTCCTAACAATGACAACATCAATAACAACAACAACAACTAAAACAGCAATAAAAAGACGACAAGGGCAACAAAAGGGAAAATAAATAAAATTTAAAAAAATAAATAAAATTTCTTTATTGAGGGATAAGAGTTTACAGTTTACCAACCCCCCCCCCCCCCTTTGTTTTATGGTCCCATCTTCTCTTCCTTTCCAAGTCACACCTACATCTATCACTACTTCTGAATGTCCCCCTCCCCTTTTCCTCTTCTCTCTCTGGTGGATCAAACATTTTTATGGGCTACAGAAGGTGGAATGTCTGGCTTCTGTAATTGCTTCTCTGCTGGACATGGGCATTGGCAGTTTCATCCATATCCCCAGCCTGACAATAGGATTTTTAAAACACAGAAAAACAATTGTGTTTGGCATGGTAAGACTATGTGCACATGCACACATTTTGGGAATGTGCATACTCTTCAAAAAGAAAAACTTTATGAGGTGACAGAATAGTGCATTCAGATAGTGCATTACTTTACAATGTGTGTGAACTAGGTTCATGCCCTACCCCTGCCACACTGGAGGAAACTTCTGTGCTGTGGTGTCTTTCCCTTTTTCTGTCTCTATGTGCAAAAGTCAGTATGGAGCAGTGAAACCTGGTTGATAATGAGAACAAAACAAAACAACAACAAAATCCTCATGTTGTTTAAGTAGGGTTAAGCAAATATTTATGATCTGGAAGCTTTCTGACTAATAACAATAACTAAAAATAATTATTGACTGCTTACTCTGTGTCAGAAGGTTTATTATACTTAATCACTGAAATATCAGACAAGTCAGGATCTATTAAGATTGCAGAAGAGAAAACAGGAAGTTAGTGTTTGTGTGTTCTCTGCCTGGTCTTACAGCAACCAGGGACAGAGTCAGAATTTAAACGCAAAAACTAAAAGCTTTTTTTGTCACCAGGGTTATCGCTGAAGCTCAGTGCCTGCGCTATGAATCCACCACTCCTTGCAGCCATCCTCCCTCCCTCCCTCCCTCCCTTCCTCCCTTCCTCCCTTCCTTCCTTCCTTCCTTCCTTCCTTCCTTCCTTCCTTCCTTCCTTCCTTCCGCCCTCTCTCCCTCCCCCACCCCCCCCCTCTCTCTCTCTCACACACACACACACTCTCTCTCTCTCTCTCTGTGTTTCTTTCTTTCTTGTTTTTATTTGATAAGAGAGAGAGAATTTAAGAGGGGAGGGCAAATATAGAGGGGGGGAGAAGAATACACACCTGTAGACCTGCTTCACCACTTACTGAGCAGGGTTTTAAAACTGGGTCCTTGTACATAGTGATATGTGCTCTTAACCAGATGAGCCACTATGTGACTCCTTTTTCTGTTCATATGTATATGTATAAATTTAATATAGATTTTAATGAGTGAACTAATTTATATATTGTATGTATATTTAATTTATAAGGTTTTTTTAATTGATACTGTTTTTAATGTTTTATAAAGAGAAATACAGAGAGAAAGACCTAAGCATTGCTCAATTCTGGCTTATACTTATGCTGGGAATTGAACCTGAGACCTCAGAGCCTCAGGCATGAAAGTCTTTTGCATAACCCCAGGCCATTCCTTAAAAATATAAATCTTTATTACCACATTTTACTAACTATAAATCTGGTGCCTGCTAAATTCTGTAAATTATTCTACAGGATCCATGAGAACCTGTGAGTATTTTGCTTTGGAAATGGCTATGAGCTGTTTTTTCTAGAATGTTCATCTTCATTACTGCCCAGGGTATATTCAGGCTATGGATACTTATTTTTCCATTTTTTTAAATTTGTGATCAATAGAGTATTACAAGATTGTAAGATTACAGTGTATAGTCACACACACACACACACACACACACACACACACACACACACACAAACACACTCCAGCACCACCACCACCGCCACTACCACCAAAGTTCTGTGTCCTTCCTCTCCCCTCCCACCTCCCAAAGATAGCCTCCATACCTCAGTTGTTGTTGGAGAATGGACCCACTGTCCTGGAAAGTCCAGGCTATTGTTTCCATGAGATTGAGCTGGTTGACCCCCAACTCTACCTTTAGGTCCAGAGAAGGGTTGGTTCCTCTGGTCTCTGGAATTTATGATGGCTGGACCCTTGAACATGGGCACCATTCTACACATGCTACCTCCTCCCTTTCCTTCTTTAATTAAAATCCATTAATTACTGTGTTAACTTTAAAACTCTAGCAAACATTGTTCAGCTTTCCTCCTCTCTTTTACTGCTCTAAACTGCCTGCAATTTACCTATGGAAAAATGTACATTGTAAAGCTTATGATCAAACCGTCTGTCAGTAAAAATTTAACTATGGATTATCTTGCTCTGTGTTTGGGTTAATGGATACCCCAGACTTTCTCCCCGAGTTATGGCATATCTATATCTGTATCTGTATATCTATCATCTATCTATCTATCTACATATATATATATTTTCCTTTCAATAAATGAGGCTTTTCCCAGGGCTGACTGAGTGTTTGTCTCCCTGCACACGTCACCCTTGGCATGCTGAGCTGTCCCTGGACTTCCTGGGGGGTGCTCTGACCCTCCATCCATCACCTAACAGCTGGTGAGGTGGGGAACCGGGAGCGAGCTGCCCCGCAAGTTCTCACAAATTTTAGAAACAGTTTGTATCTATTCTCTAGATTCCACATATGAGTGAAGACATCTGGTAATTGTCTTTCATCTCTTTACTTACTTTGCTAAGTATAATCCCCTCCAGTTCCATCAGTTTTGTCCCAAAGGACAGAGTATCATCTTTTTATTTCAGAATAATATTCCATGGAATATATATCCCATAATTTCTCTAGCCAGTCATCTGTCGATGGGCATTTAGCATTTAGCCTGCTTCCATACTTTGGCTATTACAAACAATGCAGCTATGAATACAGGGCTCTGTCCATATGTCCCTTCAAATTAGTGTTTGTGTGTCTTTTGGATAAATACTTAAGATTGGTGGTATTGTTAGATTCTAAGGTAATTCCATTTTTATTTGTTTAAAGACTGTCCATACAGTCTCCCAATGAGGCTGCACCAGTTTGAATTCCTACCAGCAGTGAAGCAGAATTCCCTTTTTTATTTTCTGTTTTATTGATGTAAGTCATAAGTGTGAAATGAAATCTCCTTCTAGTTTAAATTTGCATTTCTCTAACGATAAGTGAAGGGAACATTTCTTCATATGTCTGTAGGCCATGCATATCTTTTCTTTAGAAGATTGTTTAATTCTTTGGTTCACTTTTTTATTGAGTTATTTTTATTTCTTTTGTAGATCTGTTCCAATTCTGAAGGCTTTGGCTTTTTAATTCCTGTTCTTCTACTGGCCTGGATTGTGGTGAGTGCCCCCAGTGATTTAGCAAGGTCTATAACTGCTGTTACAGAGCCTCTTAGGAGCCGTGCAGGTTCACACCCTAACATACCAAGCACTTAATGAGGAGACAAAGCAGGAAATGCAGTTTTTACAGAAAGCAGAGGGTTATGCCACATTTAAGCATAGCAAGACTAAATTAAGAGAGAGTCCTGGGTGGTCCAAGGAATGCAGGTTATTAAGGCCTAAGTGACAACTAGCTCACAGCTGGTTTAATAAGTGCCTACTGGGGCCTGCCCAGTGTGTGCCACCCCTACTCAGTGGGCAAATGTTGTTTTCAACGGGCTGGCTTCACGGGTGGGTAACAGATGACCAGGGACTCATGGTTGAGCTGTACGCAGTATCTCTTTATTCATGCAGGACGCAGCGCAATCTATACCAAGCTAGACTAAACTAACACAACTACCAACTACCAACTAACTAAAACGAACAATGTTGTTCTTATATACTTTCCAAGTAGGGTGTAAACAGGATGTGATGTAGAGAGGGTGGAGAGAAAAGTGACTGGTGAAAATCAGGGTGTGACAAGGAAAGGGGGCGGAGCAGGTGAGAATTCTATCACTGAACCACTAATGCCCTGGAGGGAGTGTGGTGCTTTATGTAAATGTAAAAGTGATTTATGTAAATAGACCGCTTTGAATGGGATCAAACCATGTAAATAGACCGCTTTGAATGGGATCAAACCAATCCCTATACAGGCATACCGGTGCTTGGTTAAGCAGAAGCCAGGGGGAGCTGGCATACTACCCAACAGGCAAAGGGAAACAGAAGGCACCCAAAATTTGAGCTCAGCTACAGGGAAGCCTTTGAAGAAGCCTTCTTGACTCAGCCACCAGACCTTACTTAAGCTGTCACCTTAATGATCCATGCACTCATTTTAGCATGCTGCCAGCACCCATTTGCTAAAGCCCTTTGAAAATTACTTTCAGAATTATTTGGAAGCATGTTAAGAAAATCCAGCTCCATTCAGAGAAGGCCTGTTGATATCCGAGTTCCATCACCTGTCTAGACTTGTTTTGGGACTAATTTGGATCTCTTCCAATAATCCATGCTGGCATTCAGGGACAAAGGTTTTCCATCATCCTGGGCATTGACAATGATGTTGTGAACACAATTACAGCACTTTTTGGTTGCCTTTTTACCCTCCTGGTGTCATACATGTTCAGCTATTTTTTAAATTTTTTGACAGAGAGAAATTGAGAGGGAAGTGGGAGATAGAGAGGGGGGAAAGGAAGAAAGAAAGAAAGAAAGAAAGAAAGAAAGAAAGAAAGAAAGAAAGAAAGAAAGAAAGAGGGAGCCAGGCAGTAGTGCAGTGGATTAAGCACATAAGCACAGGTGGAACAAAGTACAAGGACCATTTTAAGGGTCCTGGTTCGAGCCCCCGGCTCCCCACCTGCAGGGGAGTCGCTTCACTAGCAGTAAAGCAGGTCTGCAGGTGTCTGTCTTTCTCTTCTCCCTCTGTTTTCCCCTCCTCTCTCCATTTCTCTCTTTCCTATCCAACAACAACAATAGTAACTACAACAATAAAACAAGGGCAGAAAAAGGAATAAATAAATATTTAAAATATTGAATGAAAGAGAGAAAGAGAGAGAGAAAGGAAGAGAGAGAGAGAAAGCAAGGAAGGAAGAAGAAAGAAAGAAAGAAAGAAAGAAAGAAAGAAAGAAAGAAAGAAAGAAAGAGAAAAGGAAAAAAAGAAAGAAAGGGAAAGGAAGGGAGACATCTGGAGCAGTCACCACTTGTGGAGGTTCCCCTACAGAAGGGAGCTGGGGCTTGAAGCTGAGTGCTTGAGTATGGTAATGTGTGTTCCTCAGCTAAAGTTTACTGCTCTGAATTGAGGAAAAAAATACAGAGACCCCTTCCAAAATAAAGTCCCACACACTAGCAATATCTCTGTATTACAATCTAGTATCCAAAAGCCAATACTTTTCCTCAACTGTCTTTGATATTATTTATAATCTCATTAAATGAATTATTTGGTATTTCCCCAAGCTGTTACCTAGTTATAAGTGTAAAATTAAAACCAGACTAAAGCCATGGGAGCCCCAATAGTATATTTCATCTCCTCAGGTCATCTTGTTCTAAGAATTGCCTTCCCCCAATCAAAGGAATGATCTGGAACAATAATAATGGTTACAATGATGATTTTTTGAGAGTACTCACTCCTGACTGGGTAGCATTCTGATTGTATTTCATGTGTTCTCTTATATATTCTTGAAACTCACCTGATGAGCAGAAATAGCATTATTGTTCTCCCATTCTGAAGATAGAGAACTACACTAAATGCCCTGGCTAATAAGACAATCTCCTACTCAGGTACATCCACTGATTTCCAGTTGTTCTCTTTTCCATATTGCTGTTCTATATTTAGTAGGTGCTTTGCAGGAAAAAAAATGTGAATTTAGTATTTTCATAAATAGTCTACCTTTATATATTGAATAAAAATGATTTCCCCTAGGACTGAAGGTGAAACACAGCAATGGTGATGCTTTATTGAATCTCATCTCAGAGATTTGTTTTTGGTCATCCTTTGAACCCTCTCAGCCTTCCAGGTGTCTGGTCTGATGGCCAGGGAAACCATCTGTGAATAAATAGTGCTACAGAAACATATGATGCCCTTTTCTACTGCTACCTTCAGAGAGCCTTTCTGCACGTGATGCAGATCTGTACTCCTTCCATAGGATTTTGTGAGTAGTTGCTGCTTCTTTCCTTTTTTTTTTTGTTAGTTTTTTCTTTATTAGGGGATTCATGTTTTTCAGTCCACAGGAAACACACTAGTTTGTATATGCATACATTTCTCAGTTTTCCACACAGCTATATAACCCCCACTAGGTCCTCTGCCATCCTGCTTCTTTCCTCTTAAGAAAATTTTGATTCAGGGGTTGGTGGTAGTGCAGTGGATTAAGCATACGTAGCTCAAACTCAAGGACTGATGTAAGGATCCCTGTTCGAGCCCCCAGGTTGCAGGGGGGGTCACTTCACAAGTGTTGAAGCATGTCTGCATGTGTCTGTCTTTCTCTTCTCTTCTCTTCTCTTCTCTTCTCTTCTCTTCTCTTCTCTTCTCTTCTCTTCTCTTCTGTCTTCCCCTCCTCTCTCAGTTTCTCTCTGTCCTGTCCAACAATAGCAATAGCAACAACAATAACAGTAACAATAACAACAAGGGCAACAACGTGGGAAAAATGGCCTTCAGGAGCAGTGAATTCATAGTGCAGGTGCTGAACCTCAGAGATAACCCTGGAGGCAAAAATAAAATAAAATAAAATGGGATTCACAGTCTTTTTCGCCAAGAAAACAAGAATGGCAGTAGTGAAATACCCTTTACTTGGATAATGGTTTGACTTTTGCATTTAGCGTAATGTATGGATTTGCTGAATTATTGGTTACATTCTACAACTGTATAGGAAAGGGCACTGAGCTCCAACACAGGAACTAAGAATGCACAGCCTGTGACAAAGATGGACTTGTTTGCTAAAGTTATGACTGTAGAGTCCATATGATTGTCTTGTATCATATGGCCAGAAGTCCTGTTATCTCTGCTCATGCTCAGCAGTTGAGGCATTTTTCTGATTTTGTCCTTTGACGGCCTTTGACTTACCCATCTGCTCAGCTAGATCACAGCATACATATAGCAGTCTGGGCCGCTAGTACATAGCTCTGGTATACAAGCAGGTTCTGAAATTGTTCCTGACTACCCAAGCACAAGAGAGTAAAGACAAATTTCAGCTTATATAATATAGACCCTGTTACGTGCCCTCTAAATGTTCAGATAGTCTGCATGGCACATCTCTGTTCTATGCATAGAAGTTGAGTCTGGTGATCCTAAATATTTTCCTTAATTTTTGCAAATTTGAGGTTAGACTTTCCTTCAGTTTTCTTCCCTTAGTCTTTTTAAAAATTATTTTATATTTATTTATTTTCCCTTTTTGTTGCCCTTGTTGTTTTTCATTGTTGTTGTAGTTATTGTTGTTACTGATGTCGTCGTTGTTAGATAGGACAGAGAGAAATGGAGAGAGTAAGGGAAGACAGAGGGGGAGAGAAAGATAGACACCTGCAGACCTGCTTCACTGCCTGTAAAGTGACTTCCCTGTAGGTGCAGAGAGGGGAGCTCGAACCACCAGGATCCTTACGCTGGTCCTTGTGCTTTACGCCACGTGCACTTAACCTGCTGCACTACCGCCTGACTCCCTCTTCCCTTAGTCTTAAAAAGACCTTCTCAGTATACAGTGTTCATCAGCCACTCGTATTCTAGCTTACTCTTTTTTTTTGAAAATTTTATTAGTGATTTAATATTGATTTACCAAATTATGAAATAACAAGGGTATATTTTCATACCGTTCCCACCTCCAGAATTCTGTATCTCCATTCCCTCTGTTGAAAACAACAGTAGTTCTAAGGTAACAGATATGGGTTGACTAGTATTTTTATAAGTGTCTATCTATATATTATATTATATATATGCCTTCTGTTGTTATATGCCTTCTGTTTGTGATCCTTCCTTCTCTTCCTAAGTTTTTTTTTTTTTTTTCCTCTACTCTCTCTGGGTCCTGATGTAATTGGAGTTCAGAGCCTTTTGGTAATCTTCCCCTAACACTTCTCCCCCTCTGTGAGTATAGATAATAGTTATTTGTGGGATTCAGAAGGTGGGAGTTCTGGCTTCTGTAATTACTTCTCTGCTGGACATGGATGTTAGCAGGCAGAGCCATACCCCCAGCCTATTTCTGTCTTTCCCTAGTGAGGCAGGGCTCTGGTGTAGTGAGATTCCAGGACACTGGTAAGTTCGTCTGCCTAGGGAGTTCAGGATGGAATCATAGTAGCATCTAAAAATTGGTTGCTAAAAGGTGGTAAGATATAAAGCAGGACAAAATGTTCAATAAATAGAAACAAAAATGTAGGAACAGAACAGATGAGAATGGGGATATCAGGGTGGAAAAATGCTAGGAAGTCTATTTTTGGTATGTTCCTAAGGGTCCATGCATTTAGTCATTTTTGCTTGAGCTTCACAGCTTAACAGGCTAGAATGCTAGATTAGGGCAGAGAGTAGATCCCAAACTTGAAGTAATTATATGACTACAACTGACTGTTTGCTCCATCGATCTGACCCAGGGCCAATTATATTCATGTTTAGCACAGGAGCCTGTGTAATCTCTGAGTTCCAATCAATCTGTTCAGCTCACTCTTTCAGTGCTTCCTTGCTACCATCTACTTACACAACATCAGAGATATTCCATCACTGAGCTTGCCCCCTCCCTGTAGGAGAGGAGCTCTGCCTGGCATCCTGTCCACCTTGCTGTCTGCTGCTCAGCTGTGCCTGTCACTGATACCCTACAATGGAGCACGTCTCTTGTCTGCATTCTATATTTACTTCTCTTGAATTCATCATGTCTTAGATTATTTTCGTCAATGTGGTTAGAAGTACTCTAGGCAAAGGAACTTTTCTTACTTGGTTCTCTGATTTGCTTCTTTGAGTCAAGTCATATTTTAGTAATCATAAATGTTTATAAATTTGACAGACCTCTTCAGATGGCATGCAGTCACTGAAAACAAGTTCCTCAAGAAATTTCTTGATTCTAGGAAAAATATCTGGACTTACTACATTGTATAATCACTTGAGAAACCCACTACCTTTTAGACAAATGCCTGCCTTTCAGTATCAGTTACACCAGATTGCCTTCTATATCCTGAATATCAACATCTATTCTAGTCTCAGAGTGAACTTTACCAACAGGTGCTGGCTTCAAGGGCTGCCTGTGATCAATTGTGAAACTTGGGGTCTGAGTCTCTGTTCTAATATATAAAATTAGTATGATAACACCCTTTCTTACAAGTGACCTATACTAGAGAAGTTAATAAGCAATACGTGGGATCCACAGTATATGAATATTAGGAAGATATGTAAAGTTTCCATGGTGGTATTTTGAAAGCATCCCTTAGAGCACCTTCAAGTTCCAAGAGACCATGGGATGAATATACTCTGGGGGATTCAGCAGGAACTTGAATCACCTACCCAGATCCTTTCTGGCTGTGTGACTTTGCATGTAACTGTGAACCCTCTCTGAGCCTCACCTTTCATTTGAAAAAATTGAGTGATGGCAATAGTTCAAATATTTTTGGAGTCTGAGGTGTCACTGTAGTTGGTTAGAACAAGACAAAGTGCACACTTACTGATTGCCACTGGAAATATGTTAGTATTAATAGTGGTTTATATAAGATAGTGAATGATCTCCAAATATTAATTAACTTCTATTATTATTATTATTATTTTATCTAAGTTTTTATAGTTCTACTTTACTTACCACATTTCACCCAGCTGTGAGTATTAGTAGTCCAGTGTTTTAATTTCAGCTTTTATTTTTTTAAATATTTATTTATTGATTGATTTAATAATGACTGACAAGATTGTGGGATAAGAGGGGCAAAATTCCACAGTTTCTACCGCCAGAGTTCAATATCTCATCCCCTCTATTGGAAGGGGGTTATTTATTCTTTACTCATTAATTCGTATTCTTTATCCATGGACCTGGTATCATTATGGGGTACAGAAGGTGAGAGGTCTGGCTTCTCTAATTGCTTCTCTGCTGGACCTGTGCATTGGCAGGTTAATCCAAACCCTAGCCTATTTCTGTCTTTCCTTAGTGGAGCAGCACTCTGGAGAGGTGATTGATGAAGTCATCTGTCCAGGAAAGTCAGGTTGGCCTCATGGTAGCATCTGGAACTTGGGGGCTGAAAAGCATTAAGATATTAAAACAGAACAAATTGTTTAATAATCAGGAATCTAAAGGTAAGAATATAGCATAAGAGATTTGAGGTCTCCATTTTTAGAAAAAGCTAGGAAGTCTATATTAGGTATATTCTAAGGGGCCCAATAACTTTACTAATTTTGCCTGAGCCCAACAACTAACATGCAGGTGAACTAAAGGTATTGTCTGGGGAGATAGTATCAGAGTTGAAAATAGGACCGGAAAGCTGGATCAAGGAAGAGAATAGCTCTCAAATATGGGAAAAGTATATAGTTACTGTTAACTATAAGCCCAACGATCTAATCTGGGGCCCATATTCAGTGTAGGAGCCTGTGAAACCTCTGCATCTCTGTAAGTCTTAGCTTGTATTCCATGGTCTTGGAAAGGAAGATTTTGGGCAGCACTCATTTCAGGACCCATCTTCCTTGAGTGGCAGAGTATGTTGACCCAGACTCCTTTCAGAGAGTGGGGTAATTTCTATCACTGTTGTTCCACATTGAGGGAAAGGAGGGAAATAATGGGGGGAGGGAGAAACAAGAGCACTGCTTAGCTCTGGTTGTTGGTGGTATTGGGAATCGAATCAGAGCCTTAGGCATGAAAGACATTTAGTATAGCCATTGTGCTATCTCTTCTGCCTTTCAGTTCTTTTTCAGAGGACAGTTTCAGTAAACAAATAAATGTAAACAAAAAAACAGTTTCAGTAAACAAAAGCGATGGCTAGAGAGATGGAAATTATTATTTTGTGCAGATAATTCATGTGCATTTATGCTTATTTTCTGCAGCTTCCACTTTGTTGTTTTATATACTGAAATTGGCTGTAATCATCAACGGGCATTTTTTCCTGGTGGTCTTTTCTCTTTAGTAATTCTTTCTTGTACTTTGTGAGAACTATAGTGGTTATCATTGGACAGGTGGGTGCACAGAACTTTGGTGGTGGGTGTGGTGTGGAACTGTGTACCTTGTAATCTTCCTTTCTTATAAACCAGCCATGAATCACAAATAAAAATCGCTAAAAATAAAATATTTTTCTCGCTTCACATTAGAACTGCCATCCATTCATTAAGCTCTCTCTTCCAGACCTAGCACCCAGTAGATGTCAGGATGCCAGTAGGAACCAGAGCTGAGTTCCTCCTCACCTGTGAAAAGAGTCTCTGTCCAGTGAAGGTACACTTACTTCACTGAGCCTCCACTTAGCGAGAAAAGAGCTGTTACACTTGGAGGAGGGAAGTTTCCTGTGCCATAAGCCATAAGCCATAAGCAGAGGTAGGGGAGCATGTTGTGAAACCAGGTGCCATGAAATTGAATTACAGGGTCATATTCTCACAGCCTCAAATTGCTCCATTATACCATGGGCCTTTCTGCTTGTGTGAAACAAATAACTGCAATTTCCTCGGATGTTAAGAGCTGTGAGTGTAAGCAGTGAGAGGTTGTTTAAGGTTTCCCATAATGATGGAAAATTACTCCTATTCTTCTCGAGTGTGGCTCCTCTCCCCAGCCACCACATTCAAATGTGAGGAGAGGAAGTGCCTCACTTTTTAATACTCTGCTCTGTGCACAAAGCTCTTTCAAGGCACTCCAGGCTTCCTTAACGTTCTTAACCATACACCCAATCAGTTTTATTTATTATCCTGTGGAACCTGGTCAGTAATGACTTCTTAGGCAGCCAGGAGTGAATGGACAATTTGCTTTCATTGCTTTCACCTCAGCTTGTTTCCTCTTAATCTGGTGGAAATGGTGTGTCGCTGCTGGAAACCAGAGCCACAGAGCTACTAGAATGGGCAATGCCAAAACTCCTTTGTTCTGCCTCATAATGGAACATTGTCTGAAGGCTTCCCTATATTTAGCTTCCTGCCTTTAGTACTCTTCTTAGCTTCCCATGGAATGTTGGTGTTTCCCTTTAAAGAAGGAATGTAAATAATTACAAAATTTTCTTCTGTCACTGTTTCTCTTGGGTCTGTTCCCAAAGACATCAACATTCCTGAGTAGTTGGGATGAGAGGTGGTATCTGCCATGGCTATTTTTACATGAAACAGGCCATGCCAAGGTAGTGGAGGAGGTTGAGGAAATGATTATTTCAGCGTGGGTGTTCTAAATTTGAAAAGAAATTATTGTGTTTCCCAAACCATCATTTTCTGATAGACCTTTCTTAGGAAAGAGGATTTGGAGCTAGGTAGGGATTTGCCTGGCTTGCATACAGCATGGGAGACTTTGAGATTCACTTTTTTGTGTGTTTCATCACTATTCCACTGTACAAACAAAAGCGAACACTTTTTTTTTTTGTAAAATTCCCATAGTAAAGAAGGGTTAGGTTTAATTAAAAAGTCATTAATTAAAAAACCAATAACAAGAATTCTGTATCCATATTCCCATTCTCCAATGTATTTCTTTTGCAGATAATACTAGTTGGAGATGTGTGTGTGTTCTAGATGGTTTCAGATAAATTGGTACATAGTGAGGAATATGGTTCTGCCTTGCAATTATTTCAGGTAAATGGAATATTTTTTTATGTTTTTGTACCTCTCCTCCTCTCTTCTCCTTCCTCCTCCCCATTGCTTTCTCTCTCCTATCATTCTTCAGAGGGAGAGGTTGGGACTAGAGCCTCGCTCCACCAGTGCCTATGGCACCAGGGATGTGACCAGGACTTCATGCAGGACATGTGCTGCACCACTGAGGTATCTTCTTGTCCCCATAGGGAGCTTCTCATCTTCACTTCCTTTATTTTGTAGCTTTGTAACACCAGTAATTATAAATCTAGGTCATTATTTTTAAGGACAGATTATTATTCTAGGATATAGCAGTAACACATTTATTTAAGACACTGCATTGCCTTATTTTTCACACAAACACAAAAAAGATGTTATTGTCAACATCTATGTATGCCATTTTCTGCACAATGTGCCAGTTCCCTGGGGTAGATATCTCACTTTCATTGCAGCACTATTGGAACCTGTTGCATGACTATCTAATGGTGCATTGTGCTAACAAAGACACATTTGCAAAAGATGCGAATTTTGGCCCATGGGCAAAGATATTGAATTAGAATTATAGCATAGAAGTGATTGGTGTTTGTTTGTCTATGTGAAGCCCTGCAGAGCTAAGCATTCACAGTTCAAGATGTGAGAGAACTGAGAATACTGAAGACAAACACAAGTAAAAGAATTTATGGCAGATCAACATTAGACCAGTATCTCATCTGGGAGAACACATAATGGTTGTACTAGAAATGCTCATGCCTGAGGTCCTGGAGGTCTCAATTCATAACACATCCATAAGCCAGAGCTGAACACTTTAGTCAGTTTTGATTTCTATCTGCCAAAACTATTGGTAATATCACTCTCTCTATTCTTTTAAATACAACTCTTGGGAATTAGAATTTACTTGACCCAAGTAATTCTCTGATAAACTTGCTGTTTCATAAGGGTTTGTCTACGAGTAATGCATACCTTGTTGCAAATCTTACTTGGATGTGCAATTTGAATCTTTTGTGACAGGAAAAAAATGAAGTCTATGATTTATCTTCTGAAGATATACTGAAAGAGTATTACTTGAGAACTGTGCGAAGTTATAGCATCCTTTGTAGAGGATCTTCAGTTTATAGTTGTTTCCACCTGCATGGATTCATTTGTTTTGCATATTTATTGGGAAGTAATGCAGGAATCATTATTGCTGTTTTACATGGTTAAACTCATAATTGAAAAAAACTAAATGACAGCAAATATAGTAAAATAAACAATATCCTGTATCATTTCTCAACCTTGCATTAAAAAAAAAAAAACCACCTTGTTAAAGCAGATCTCATTATCCCCCCCCCCCACAGACTTTTTTTAAAATGCCACTAGGTTTGTCACTGGGATTTGGTATATACCCAAAGAATCCACTATTTCTGGTTACCATTGTTTCTTTTCTTTATATTGATAGAGACAGAGAGACATTGAGAGGGAAAGTAAAGATGACGAGAGAGAAGAAGAAACACCAGAAGTCTATTTCACCACTTGTGAAGCTTCCCTCCTGCAGGTGGAGGCTGGAAGCTTGAACCTGGGCCTTTGGTGGATAATAAAATACACGCTCTACCAGGTGTGCCACAAACTGCCCCTGCATTATTCCTTTTCAAAGACTCTGTGGTCAAGTCCCCTTCTATATAGAAAATCTGAACCTACACTGGCTGGAAATAGATCATTCCTACTGCAGACATCTGTTCACTTATTCTACCATACTCTAAAAATCTTTTGAAGTGAAACACTTAGAATATCAAGTCTTTCAAAATATTTTCTGGCTATTTTCCAATAGCATAAAAATAATACAAGCTCATTATTTTAAAAATACAGCAATACAGATATGTTTATGCTATTCAGTAATTTTAGTCACAATTCTAAAAGATAACCACCATCAGCATAATAGTTTTTTTTATCCTTTCAGACACTTTTAAACATCATTTCATTGGTATTTTTTATTAACAGTGATGATTGCAGTTATTAATGGATTACGAGATGTTTTATAGTGTTGCCTAACACTAATTATGAACATGATGTAGTGAGTTTTCTATAGCAGTTTACTTCTACTCACTTATTTTTTAATGTATAGTATTTTGAACATGCATGTGTATGAATATTTAACAAAATATTCAAACAAAATGAATATTTAACCAAATGCTTAATATTTCCATAGGAACAGTTATAATAAGTGGTGTTGATAAATTTGAAAGTAGACACAGATAAGGCTTTATAGCGATGGTTAAATAGAAGTGTCTTTATCCTTACATTTTTATCAGCACAGGGTATTACGTACTTTCTGTCATTGTTGATGTTAAGACAAAACAACCAAAATTCTATTTTAATATATATCCTTATATTAAATACATGTTTTTAAACTAACAGTGGATTCATATTTCTACATGTTTGTTAGTGGTTGTTTCCTCTTGCAACTTTATGTCCTTTGTCTGTTTTCCAGTTAGATTATTTTGATGAAGTTCTACAGGTAGTAGCCATCTTTGCCCCACATGTGTCACTTATATTGTCAATCTCTACTCACTTTTGCATTTCTTCATTGCTGTTTGAGTGTTTTTTTTTTTTTTTCCTCCTCCAGGGTTATTGCTGGGCTTGGTGCCTGCACCATGAATCCACCGCTCCTGGAGGCCATTTTTTTCCCCCTTTTGTTGCCCTTGTTGATGCAATTCGTTGTTGGATAGGACAGAGAGAAATGGAGAGAGGAGGGGAAGACAGAGAAGGGGAGAGAAAGATAGACACCTGCAGACCTGCTTCACCGCCTGTGAAACGACTCCCCTGCAGGTGGGGAGCCGGGGGCTGGAACCGGGATCCTTACGCCGGTCCCTGCGCTCTGCGCCACATGCGCTCAACCCACTGCACCACCGCCTGAACCCCTGTTTGAGTGTATTTTGGTTATCTTTGCCATACCAGCTCCTAAAAGCTTATAGAGCCAAGTGTGTTGATCGTTTTCTTTTTTAGTTTCTTGTCTTATTGCAATGAAAACTCAGAAACAGTTCGATTACCCAGAATTTCATGTTGGAAATTCTTTTTGAGTGGAGCTTTGGCAATATGGGAGTGTGTTGGACTTGAGAAATTATCATTCTGGGGCTGATATTTACCCACACCCATTTGCAGTGCAGTGCAAACCAGGATTTAATAACCCATAGCATATTTGCACAGACTTTCTCATTTTCTAACCTTTTAAAATTAGTTCTTAGTTTTAAAAGATATATGACTCATTTTTAATATAAGCCCTTTGAACAGGGCTCTATCCTGAGAGAAGGTGCTTTACGGGGAAGTCTGTGACTTTCTTTCAATAGTTGAGCCTTACCTTACTATTTTCTTAGAGACTTTCATGCTTTTGTTTTACTCAGATGTTCCCTCCAATGATTGAAACTGGAGGCATGACACCAACTTCACCACAGTAGTGGGTTTTCTAATGAAGGTGAGTCAGTGAAAATGATCAGGTGAGACAGAAAAGACCAAGGTACTTGGCCACTCAACTAAATCTGCAAGTTACCGAGACACAATGAGTACAAATGACCCATGGAATGAAATGGATGGGCTCTGTGGCCTGCATTCTGTGAGCATGAGTGGAGGCTTAAAGACCACACAGGTTTGGCTTTCAGTTCTGGCTTTGCCATTTAATCGCCAGGGAAGAGACATTATTAAACTTTTCAGAGCCTCCTTATCTGTAAAATAGAGGTAAAGCCTATAACTGCTACTACCTAAAGATCACTTATTTTATCATTCCCAACTTTCATTTCACTGCTGGTTATAAAAACACAGGTGATGTGTTTGAACACTGGCATGCTCAAGTCTCAGGTGCAGGGCTATTTAAAAATCATCGCAGATGAAAGTGAGGGAGGTGAATAAAAGCTGAGTACCACTGTCATTTATTTGGCATTTTATAAGCAAGTTCCCCCCTGTAGTCAGTTCATGCTATCTGCTAAAGTAGCCCGACTTTTTATTTTTATTTTATCTTTTATATCTTAATCTCTCGTGACTTAAAACTGATGATATCTGAATATTTCTCAAGCAGTTACTCCATATTGATGAAGAACAGTTAATCTGTGCAAAGGGAGAGAGAGAAACCATAAAATTTTGGAGCTGAGCGACTTTGGGGCTCATGTACAGTAGAAGAATTTGAGATTTAGGCCAGTAGCGTTACTTGCCCGGCATGAAATATTAGTCATAATGATCAAAAATCAGTGGCTGCAAAATTGTAATGCAGTAAGGAAGTCTTGAGTTCCTTCTGCCATGCCTCATATAAGTGTGATGGGCAGTAGCAGTGAGATTTGTCTTCTCCACACTCTTCCTTCAGGTGTCAAGGCCATCTGGATGTTTAGGAAGGGTGTTACCAGCCATGGGTGGGGACTCAAGGAGAAGTTCCCTCTGGCATTCTATGGACTTCTCTAGCTAATCAAGGGATCTAAACAGCTGAAGACAGGATCGCCACAGAAAAATCAATATGATAAGCTGCAGAGTTTGGGGGTGTTTCCATGATTACATAGGTGTCATTCTCAGTTGGGGAGGAGTTTAAATCCTAAACCAAGGATATAGTAATGTGGTGCTCAGGAGGTTGAATGGAGATGTCATATTACATGGAAAAGGTGGGTTGACTATTTACTTTTTACCAACAGGATTATCCCTGTGGCTTGGTTGCTTCACAAAGCCACCACCATTCTTAGTGGGCATTACTTTTCCTTTATATTTCTTTTGACAGAGGTCAAGAAAACATAGAGGGAGAGAGACAGAGATACCTTCAACACTTCTCTATAGCTCATGAAGCTTGCTCCCCTGCAGGAGGGATCATGTACTTGAACCCAGGTCTTTGTACATAGTAGTATGTTTGCTCTATGGGATGTTCTACTACACAGCCTTGGGTTGATTTCATCCTTACTCTAAAGGGAAAGGTGTTTCTTGGTTGCAGAGTGCATGTCCACTAATAGACCTAGACCCTGATTATATCTCCAAACAGCATTCCTCAGAAGCAACAGTGACTAGAAATAAGGCACAGAGATTAGAGGGAAGTCAAGAGCTTCTCCTAACCCCCTCAGTTTTTCATTGTCTCCAGTACAAAATAATGCACATGTTCATCTAGGGTATGTTGAGAAGACCAACTCTGAGAACCTTGGGTGGTCTAATTTGAGCACCATGTAGAGAGAATTGATAGGATATGGCACTTGTTTGGTTCCCTGGAATTTGGTTCATGGTCAAAGAGTCCTGTGGGAAAGCCCACAGCAGGTGGAAGACCCCAGGGCTGGCCTCACCTGTTATTGGCATACCTCCTTTAGCTTTCACCTGCCTTAAAGCCTGACCTCTAATCCTGCATCAGGAATTGTGTCCTAAGCCCTGGTGGAAAAATTTCCTCTAATTGACATCTTTCCTACCTTGGCTTTCTATGCCCATGAGACCATCTATCTCCTGGGGCTGGAAACAGATTTTCCCTGTTGCTCTGCATCTCTGCTGTGTCCTATCCCCTGCAGGAAATGACTCAGGATGCTGTTGTGATGAATGGAGAGGGTCCAAGAGAGAGAAGGGAATCCTAAGAATGGAAAGATGTTTATGTACATTTCCGCAAGATTACCCTGCCCTTTGCAACCCTCATTGCCATTATCTCCATTGCTATAATCATCTTTAGAAAATACTTTTGTTCAGGGCTTATTGTGAAATTGCCAGCAAAAATCACAAGTATATTACATCATTTTACCTCACAGATATCCTATAGCCTCAGTTCCATTATTTTCTCTATTTTGTAAGTGAGAAAAATGAGTCTCATAGGGATTAAATAACTTGTCTAACAGAGCTTTTCTTGGTGAAGAGTTATTTTATCCCTAGGGGGCATTTGGCAATGTCTGAAGTCAATTTTTGATTGTCATGACTAGGAGGGTATTAAGGACTGACTAAACATCTTACAATACACCTGTAACACTGTACAATCAAGACATTTCTGCCCTGAAATGCCAATAATGCCAAGGTTAAGGAAGTCAGGCCTTGCATTATACATTTACAAGTTAAAGAGAAATATCTTAACCACAAATGATTGCTTTTCAAATGCTTAAATATATCCAAATAATCATACATTTTATTTTTTTATTAATACACTTGTTTATGAATTCCTGAGCAGATTTTCAAATGTTAAGACCATTCTTTCACTCTTGAAAAAATATTCTACTTATTTTGCAATATGATATCATTTATATGAAAAATGTAGACACACTGAATATCATATGTTATTATGGACATTTACATATATATTAAAAGTACTTTAAAAAGCTGTCCAAGCAAGCTAAATAGCAATTTCAGAATGATTACTTATGTGCAGGGAAGGACTGGGAATCAATGGGGAGGATTCTGTAATGGGGTCTTGCACTGTTGTATTTCTTTAAAAACAGATCTGAAGTGAAGCATACCAAGGTGGTACTCACTGCATTGATTAGACTAGCATGATGCCAACCAGACTTTTCTGTACAGACGACCCCACCAATGTGTCCTGGAGCTCCGATTCTCCAGAACCCTGCCTGCCCCACTAAGGAAAGAGAGAGGCAGGCTGAGAGTATGGATCAACCTGTCCATGCCCATGTTCAGTGGGGAAGCAATTACAGAAGCCAGACCTTCCACCTTCTGCATCTCACAATGACCTTGGGTCCATACTCCCAGAGGGTTAAAGATTAAGAAAGCTATTGGGGAAGGGGATGGGATGCAGAGTTCTGGTGGTGGGAATTGTATGGAGTTGTACCCTTCTTATCCTATGGTTTTGTCAGTGTTTCCCTTTTATAAAAAATAAAAACAGATCTGAAACACTGTAAATTTGTGCTAAATCTTAGACTGTGTATGGGGATACTTGATGCATTATTTTCTAAGTTTTGGGGTTTATGAAATATTTTTTTGTATTTCAAAACAAAAGTATTGTACAACCACAGAGCTGAGAATACTAATGAAATAATAGAACTAAAATGATCTGCATAACTAAATAGTAACTAAAAACCAGATATTGGATTCAGAGGTCAGCTTATCTCTCTTTAGAACCTGCCATCCTTGGTCCTCTGAAAGCAGGAGACAATGCAGCCAGAAAAAATTGCAGCAGCAGTTGGTGTTATCCCCAGCTCCTTCTCAGTAGAGGGTCTTCTTAGGGACCCTACACAGAAAGTCCTATCTGTTTATCACAACTAAGGATGAAGACATGGAAACACACGGAAAACATTTGTATTTGGAATAAGTTCTCCCCACTTAGTGCCACTTGCTCTTCTTCAGTTCAGAGACCCAAAGGATAGCAGTAGCTGTATTTTCTAACCATTATCCTGAGGCTCCTCCCTCATTATATACTTACATCACTCATCAAATCCTAAATCTTCCTATGGCTCACATCTCTCTTGCTGTACACCAATGTTCTCACCTTAGTTACTATTGCTTTTCACTTGGCAATATCTTCGAATTACCTCTCTGTTGCCAGCTTAGCCCTTTTCTTTATTTTTTCACATTTTTAAGTTTTATTTATAAAAAGAAACACTGAAAAAACCATAGGATAAGAGGGGTACAACTTCACACAATTCCCACCACCAGAACTCTGTATCCCATCCTCTCCCTTGATAGCTTTCCTATGCCATAACCCTCTGGGAGGATGAACCCATGGTCATTGTGGGATGCAGAAGGTTGAAGGTCTGGCTTCTGTAACTGCTTCCCCTCTGAACATGGGCATTGGCAGGTTGATCCAAACTCCCAGCCTATCTCTCTCTTTCAGCAGTGGGGTGGGGCTTTTGGGTAGTGGAGCTCCAGAACACATTGGTTGGGTTGTCTGCCCAGGGAAGTCCAGGTGGCATCAAGGTAGTATCTGGAACCTGGTGGCTGAAAAGAGAATTAACATATAAGGCCAAACAAGTTGTTGACTAATCATGAACCTAAAGGCTGGATTAGTGCACATGAAGACGGGGTGGGGTCTTATCTTGTAGATAGCTAGTAGGCATAGTTTAGTTATATTCCAGTCTTTTGATGGTGGGAATGGTGTTTATGTACACTCCTATTAATTTGTAATTTGTTGTCATATAAATCACTTTAATTAATATGAAAGGGGAAAATTGATTGAATGTCTCAAACATTTTAATGCACAGATTATAGGCTGAGTCTTTAACATGTTACTCTCTTAAAAGCTTAGACCAGGGAGAACAGAAGCAACTGGTGGCACAGATTAGCCCTTTTCACCTCACTCATCTCTCCACCCAGAGTGATTGAAATGCAGATTAACCCTGCTAACTCCACTCTCCTGTGTCTTTACAGAGTTATTAAAATAAGATCAAGGATATCAAATTAATGACCTAGGGCACCAACCTTTAGTCTCACCAACCTTCTGAGCCACTTACTTCCTTGGCCAGGCACTATTCTACCTCAGGCCCTGGAGCCACCACCTCCTCTTCAGAGAAACAGGTCAACATCATCTTTGCTCTCTTGTCCATCCCTAGCTCATGTCTTAGCCAAAGTGTTGAATCCTCTGGTTTAGTCCTGCTGATTAAGTCACCCTTTAGTGTTTATCTCAGTTATTATTTCCTCAGGGAAGTCTCCTTGTCTCTTCTGAACTTAAGTAGATCCACTGTCTCATATTCTTGGAACTTCACAATCAATCTTCATAGCACTCACACGTTTAATTAAACAGTTAATTATGTAAGCTCTTTAAAGTTTGTTGGAATACAAATACCATAGCACATGAGTCCCAAGAGCATTTTTCTTTATTACTATATCCTGAGAGAATTGCACAGTGATGGGGGTGGGCAGTGGCACGCCCAGTTAATCACACATGTGACCAAGCTCAAGGACCTGGATTAGAGTCCCTGCTCCCTACCTGCAGGGAGTCTGCTTCCTCTTTCAATACAAAAAAAAAAAAAAAAAGAATTGCACAGTGTCTTCCATGTTGTGGGTGTTCAATAAATACATATAGAATGAACTAAGGGATAACTGAATTTGTGAATGAATCCATTTTCCTCTATCGATGAAGTAGCTGAGCAAGGAGGGACTCAGCTGTATCTCCATCTTACTTTGGCTTTGTCATTCAGTTACATCATGTTACCAAGATATTGACAGAATGAAAAGCAGAGCTTAGAAAATGAAAGGAGGTGTCTGGTTACTGCAGTTGAGAGTCAAGTTGTGAAGTCTATGGGCTAGAAAACCAGGAAGGGAATGAATGAGGAACTAAAGATCAAAGGAGATGTTTTTTCATAGGTATTTTTTTTCTCATTTAAAAGTGTTAAGGATCACACATCTATAGAAAGAGTAGAATCATACCTCATTCATACCTGGACTACTATTGTAATTTTGCTTTTCAAAACTGTTCCCAAAACATCAGCCTGTATAATAATCACAGTGTAGTTACTAAAGATATCAGTCCTAATTGTCACTCTAGAAAAGAATTCTGAGTGAGCAGAGTTAGGTAAACTGTAGCTCATGTTCAGTAAGCTTTCCCATAGGTGCTTAGAAATTGTGGTCTTGGGAGTCAGGCGGTAGCACAGCAGGTTAAGCGCACACAGCGCAAAGCGCAAGGACTGGCATAAGTGTCCAGGTTCGAGCCCCCGACTCCCCACCGGCAGGGGGGTTGCATCGCAAGTAATGAAGCAGGTCTGTACGTATCTATCTTTCTCTCCCCATCTCTGTTTTCCCCTCCTCTCTCCATTTCTCTCTGTCCTGTCCAACAATAATGACATCAATGACAATAATAATAATAACCACAGCAATGATAAAACAGCAAGGACACCAAAAGGGGGAACAAATGGCCTCCAGGAGCAGTGGATTCATGGTGCAGGCACCGAGGCCCAGCAATAACCCAGCAATAACCCAGCAAAAAAAAAAAGATAAAGAAAAGAAAAAGAAAAAAGAAGTTGGCTGTATATAAAATAACTTAGAAGGAATCCAGGTCCTGAGATGATAATGTCTCTTCTTTCAACATTGATGGATTTTTTTCTTTCATTAATATTTTATCAAAAATAACACAATTAATTCAGTGTTGTTAACCTAGGGTCCATAGTATCTTTATTTCAATGGTAAATAAGAGACTAGCAGTGGAAAAAAAGGATATATAGTTTTCAGGAACCCTTGGAAAATTATAGCTTTTTCAGCTGACAGAAGTTCAAGCTATAGTAAGTACATAACATATATATGTATATCACATACATATGGAGGGAGTGAAGGAAGGCAGAAGAGGGAGGGAGAAGGAGAGAGGAAGAAGAGAGAAGGAGGGAGGGAGAAGGAAGGGAGGAGGGAAGGAGAAGGAGGGAGAAACAGGAGGAGAAGAGAGAGGGAGAGAGAGAGAGAGAGAGGAGTGACTCCAGAGCGTGGTCAAGTCTGGTATCAAACTCTGTACCTAAACATGCAAGTCCTATGCTCTATCCTCTGGGTCACCTTCTTGCATCATGGTGAACATCATAATGACTTTGTGATGATTGTGTCTCTGATACCTTTTAAAAATATATATATTCGTCATTTAATAATGACCAACAAGATTGCGAGATAAGAGCGGTAAAATTCTACAAGATTCTCACCACCAGAGTTCAATACTCCATCCCTTCCATTGGAAGCTTCCCTCTTCTTTATCCTTTTGGGAGTATGGACCGAAGATCTTTTTTTTTTTTTTTTAATTATCTTTATTTATTTAGTTAGAGGCAGCCAGAAATTGAGATGGAAGGGGGTGATAGAGAGGGAGAGAGACAGAAAGACAGCTGCAGCCCTGCTTCACCACTTGTGAAGCTTTCCCCCTGCAGGTGGGGGCCAGGGGCTTGAACCTAGGTCCTTGTGCACTGTAACATGTGCGCTCAGCCAGGTGTGTCATCACTCAGCCCTGGACCGAAGATCTTTATGGGGTGCAGAAAGTGAGAGGTCTGGCTTCTCTAATTACTTTTCCAATGGACATGGGCATTGACAAATCAATCCATACTCCCAGACTGTTTCTGTCTTTCCCTAGTGGGTTATGGCTCTGGAGAGTTGGGGTTCCAAGACACACTGATAAGGTCATCTTCCCAGGGAAGTCAGGTTGGTGTCATGGTAGTGCCATCTGCAACTTAGTGGCTGAAAAGCATTGAGATATAAAACAGAACAGATTGTTTAATAATCAGGAACCTAAAGGTAAGAATATAGCAGATGAGATTTGGGGTCTCTATTTTGGAAAAAAACAAAAGCTAGGAAGTCTATTTTAGGTATATGCCAAAGGGCCCATGACTTTACTAAATTTTGCCTGGGCCAGATAGTTAACATGCAGGTGGGCTTTGAATAGTCTGGGGAGATGGTGTCAGATTTGGCAATAGGACTTGAAAGCTGGTTCAGGGCAGAAAGTAGCTCCCAAATATGGGAAAAGTATACAAATACTGTTAACTGTAAGCCCTATCAATCTGACCTAGGGCCCATGTCTAATTATATTTAGCACAGGAGCCTATGTAATCTCTGCATCCCTATTGGTCTGAGCTTGCATCCCATGGTCATAGCTAGGAACATTCTAGACTGTACTCATTTCAGGACCAGTCTTCCTAGAGTGGCAGAGCTGGAGGGTATGTTGGCCTAACCTCCCTTTGGAGAGTGGGACAGTCCCTACCTAATGGTACATTAGGTACATTGTGCTACATTGAGGGCAACCTCCTGTAGAGGCTCACAAGATAGTTTATGATGATGTTCTTATTGGAGATGACTAGTGATGGTGGAGAGAGGGCTCTATTAGAGCTATAGGCTCATCACATCTAAATGAGAATCTCAGGATTCCCTGATTGGGGTCCCCGGTGTTTGGGTGGCCTGGTAGTGACCAGAAGGGCCATCATTAAAGTGTGCCAGTCCCTTGCCCTTCTTGATTCCCTTTATTAAGCAAGGAGGATGTAACAGAGTTACTGCACCAATCAGTGTGTTAGCTAATCCATAGCACCCAATGGTTCCTGCTCTTAATGCACAGATGACAAAGATGAATGTTGATTTTTGTGTCCCATGTCTTCATCCAGCCCTCACCAGGTATAAATATTAACCTTTATCTTTCATGCTAACTCCATCTCAAACTAGAAATAATAGAAATTGTATGCAAACCCACTCATATAAACACTTCATGCTGTTGTACAAAGTTGATCTTCAGGAGCAGAATTATGGCTTCTAGGATAACACATATGGAAAAGTTGGAGGGAGAAAAAAAGAGTTGAAGGGGAGAATGACTGAGCCACAGAGCCGCCTTAAAGAAAACTGTATATTGACAGTAAGTGAATCAGTATTTTAAAGACCTGGTTAGAAACCAGTCTCTCAGATGACCAATTAGATGATAAAACTGGCCTTGTCCTGATTTCATTAGCATGTTGCACAGGGAGTCTCCTTAGGGATTTGTATTTTCTTAGTCATGCTGTGTCTCACAGCTGGGCTAGAAATGATGCCACATTATTTCTGAATGCAAGAAACTTGTGACTCCCAGACTCTCCCGAGGAGGTCTCAACTCTCCTGGCTGAGCAGATTGACATAGCAGCAGATGGTACACTTTGGGTCCTTGCTGCTATCTTAGATATGAAGGATGAAACTCTTTGGAATTACAACTAGTACAGTGGTTTTTTAATATGATTGTCTGCAATACAGACAACTGTGAGAGAGAAACTCTGAACCCTCCAGCAGAGCCCTGAGTGTCTGGAGGGAAGACAGGTCTGGCAACAACAGTGAATGACCATGGCACGCACAGCTGAGGGAGGAGAAGGATTTGTGGAGAGTAACACCTCTGAGATGGAAGTTGGTTTACAGAGCCTTCAGTGAACAGGGAGAAGAGGATTGAGCAGGGAAGGCCTTAAGTTTCAGTGGAACCTTCGGAGACATCACAGGGAGCTTTTAAGTTGGGATGCTTCTCTCCAGTTTTCCCAAATGAGAAGTGAAAATACTGGATCCCTAATAGCCTACCTGAACCAGTCATTTGCTGTAGGATAACTAACAATGTGGGTCTCACAGGGAGTTTACAACTCAGGATGGTCTTCAGGGGATGAGTCCTACATAACGTTTGCCTGGTCTTCATTGTTGTATGCTCTCCCCCTGCCAACAAAATTGGTTCAGTCCTGCTAGTTTTCATGGGCCCACTTGTCCCTGCCCCAAGGAACCCCGAGAGAGTTCCAGAGTTCCAGAGTTCAAGAGTGCTTGGCACCGCTGCAGGAGAAGGAGGCAGGAGAGTTCTGTTTAGTGATTAGTTTGTCTTAGTTTATAAATTGTTGTTCCTGAATAAAGAAATACAGCTTCCCTGCCCAGCCGTGTGTCCTCAAGTCTCTGTTACCCGCCGTGAAGCTAGCCCGGCCAGCTAGAGCCTCCAAATTTTAATAACAAGTGGCGCCCAACGTGGGGCACGAACTCACGACCCTGAGATTAAGAGTCTCACGCTCTACCGACAGCGCCCACGTGGACCTGACCTGCGCATCTCTCAGATAAGTGAAGACAATTTGGCTACCTACGTACTATGGCCTTCTCTTCTGCTTGTGAAGAGATCTCCAAAGGCCTCTGCTCTTTCTTCATGAGACTGTTTTGCTGTTTCTGGAACATTTATCTCTGGACCACTCTGTGGTTTCCACTCGCTTGGGCACACTCAGAACAGCCAGTGGAGTCGGGAAGAGCCAGAGGGCAAGAGGCGAGGCGCGGAGCTGCCTTTTCCACCTGGTGGAGCAGCCAGCCATCCAGCTGCGCCCAGACAACCCCACACACCGCGCCCGCAGCCCCGCAGCCCCACAGCCTGCAGGAGCCCGATGCCAACATGCAAGAGCCTGATGCCAACATGCTGGAGCCTGATTCCAACATGCTGGAGCCCGATGCCAACATGCAGGAGCCCAATGCCAACACGCAGGTAGTCCACAGGAGCCGGCTCTCCACCGCGTGGCACAGGGCACTGGGTGCGGGATCCCTCCACACTGCTCGGTGACTGCGAGCAGGGCAGCAGACATGGCAGGGCCATGGAACAGGGCAGCAGATATGACAGGGCCATGGGGTAGGGCCGCAGCAGCCTATCATGGCCGCCAGCACAGGGCACCTCAACCTGTGCCTTCTACAAGGCTGGCCCGCCCGCCCTCAGGCTATGAATTCTATACAGATCCCGGACCTCCCGGACCCCCCAGGCTCCCTGCTGAAACTGGGCACCCTGGCCGAGATCTCCAGCTCCGGTCTGAAGGCAAACAAGCTGGAGTACGCAGAGATTTGTGCAGAGATTGCAACCTGCAATTCCTAAAAGTGGAGCTGCGCAGGAGGCCACCTCCGGATGGTGACCCCCCCAACAACTAAGACAATACACATCTAAATTCGTGTTTAAAATGACATGTCTTCGTAACAAAGTTTTCTCTCCTTGTGTCTTAATGACTATGTTTATGTGTGTGTTTAAAGTTTGGTAAACAGTAACTTTAAGGCTAAATTCTTACTAGACAAAGTTAAATGAAAAAGGTTTTCAATGTAATTCTCATAAAGATAAAATTAGCTTACATTTAAAGTCTGAGGTAAAAATTAGTTAACAATCAATATATTTTAACTAAGTTGGTCTAAACAAGACCTGCGCACACCTAGGGTGTGTCTCCATCTTGAATGGGTGTAACAAAAGGTTAAATAGACTTGTTGATATGTAAAACTCTTGATTACCTTCTCTATTAGAAATGGTAGATTACACAATGGCTATGCTAATTATTCTCATGCCTGAGGTTTTCTTTCCTGTGCACACCTAGGGTGTGTCTCCATCTTAAATGGGTCTAACAAAAGGTTAAAAAGACGTTGTTGATATGTAAAAGTCTCAAATTCCTTCTCTATTAAAAATTTTAGATTGTGCTGTGGTTATGCTAATAACAAGTTTTGTTTCATAGTAAGTAAATTGCAGCCAGCTGCCTTTGAGACTCTAGGCCATTCCCCACCCCCATATAAGTGCCTGTCGAGGCAAGTACACCCCCCAGAGGCAAAAAAAATTTTTTAAGCTGATAAAGTTTTGCCCACAGAGGCAAAAAAATGGCCCCCTCAGGCCTTTCCTTGGCAGCACACTGGTTCTTGTTACTTGCTTACATGTTTCTCCATGTTTGTGCCAGTTTCTTTTTTAAAAATGCCTGTATGATATAGGTTTCTGTTCACCCCACACCCCTGATACTGTGGTCATTTAGTTAAAAAGAAAAGGGGGAATTGTTGTATGCTCTCCCCCTGCCAAGAAAATTGGTTCAGTCCTTCTAGTTTTTGTGGGCCCGCTTGTCCCCACCCCAAGGAACCCTGAGAGAGTTCCAGAGTTCCAGAGTGGGAGAGTTCGAGAGTTCTTGGCGCCGCCGCGGGGGAAGGATGCAGGAGAGTTCTGTTTGGTGATTAGTTTGGTTTAGTTTATGAATCGTTGTTCCTGAATAAAGAAATACAGCTTCCCTGGGAGTCGGGCTGTAGCGCAGTGGGTTAAGCACAGGTGGCGCAAAGCACAAGGACCGGCATAAGGATCCCGGTTCGAACCCCGGCTCCCCACCTGCAGGGGAGTCGCTTCACAGGTGGTGAAGCAGGTCTGCAGGTGTCTATCTTTCTCTCCTCCTCTCTGTCTTCCCCTCCTCTCTCCATTTCTCTCTGTCCTACCCAACAACAACAACAACAATAATAACTACAACAATAAAACAACAAGGGCAACAAAAGGGAATAAATAAATTAAATTAAATTAAAAAAAAATACAGCTTCCCTGCCCAGCCGTCTGTCCTCGAGTCTCTGTTACCTGCCCGTGAAGCTAGCCCGGCCAGCTGGAGCCTCCGAATTTTAACAACACTCCATATTGGTGCTGCGTACTGTTGTGACTGCCTCACTTGAGTATGTGTGACCATGTTCCTGTTAAGGATGATTCATGGCCACCACTGATGACTTCTCATTAATGGCATAAAGTCTCGATGTCACTTGTTGCAGGAACTGCAAATGTGACCATTATTTTAGTAATCTCTTTTAGCCTCTGTTGGAAAGGATGGTATTGGGGCTTCGTAGTGGTGCAGCCCTGGAGTATATACCCTACTATGTACTAGTACCCGAGTTTTGGTCCCTGGTCCCAACCTTCATGAGTAGTGCTGTAGGAGTCTCTCTTTCTCTTTGCTTCTACCTGTCTCTATCTGTGCCTCACCTTTTACCAAAGAAAAAGGAAATAATAAAAAAACATTGGCAATGACACTGAGCTCCAGCTACAAGTATGGTGGACAAATAATAATATAAAATAAATAAAGCTCTATAAAGAAAAAAATATAACATTAATCTGCTTCACATTTGAAATCAAATCTATACTTGGTTGGAAGAGTCAAACATAATGCTTCCAAGAATGATACAAACTGACAAAATAGTCTCCTCATAGGTCAGTACCATGGGCAAGGTGTATAGGACTTTGAACATCTGAGGCTGAGACAGTGGTTGACATTGGCCCCATCTAGAAAGTCAGGGTCCACCTCATAGAACCCACAGGGTCACTATGAAGTTTGGGCTCCATGAGTCCACACTGATTTCTTGGGCATTTTCTCTGACCTACTAGAGAGATGTGGCAAGAGGAGGAGGTTATCTGTATAGAGTGGAAATCTGAGCAGAAGAGTGTTAACTCAGATAGAGCCTTGTAACTGACCAGGCAGGGCTTGAGTGATCTGGCACAGCTAGAACAGAGCTGGAGGGTATGAGTGGCAGGGACTTTGGCCATGTGTTCTGTCATGAACTCTGCACTGTTTACCATTGTATTTCATCACCATAGGCCTGGCTGCCCCAGACTTAGAAATGCCAGGTTAGGTTAAGGCTTTACTTCTTTTATATACTTCCCATGAACAGTTCCTGAGTAACTCTGAGCTAGCATGTGACTATTGTACTGACTGGAGAGAAGGAAGAAAAGATAGACACAAGGGCCTTCACTGAGGGAAAGGAGCAAGAAACACTCCTTTCTCTTAGAATGCTCCCCTGCTCATTCAAAATCTATAGTTATCTATTTTACTTATCAGTCCTAAGCTTCAAGTCATCTCCCTTTACCTTTTCTCCTCAGCTCAGGTACGCTCCCTAGCCTAGACCTGTGTCTCTTATAGTGTCTTGATTTTTTTAAAAAATATTTTATTTATTTTATCTTTGAGATAAATAGAGAGAGAGAGAGAGAGAGAGAGAGAGAGAGAGGGAGAGAAATACCAGAGTACTGCTCAGCTCTGGCTTATGGTGGTATGGGGGATTGAACCTGGGTTTAAGAGCCTCAGGCATGAGAGTCTGTTTGCATAACCTTATGCTATCTCCCATGCCCTAGAGTCTTATTCTTTTCCTAGAACATTCCTATCATATATTTTTTTTAAGGACCCACTCATAAGTGCTACACAGTTGGATTTGTTTCCTTCCAGATTGAAAGTGGCATGCGAGCCAGGGAAAAAGTGGAATATGAGAACTTCTTAGCATGATGAGTAAGTATAGCCAAACATTAGTAAGTTATTGCTTGCTGGGTTTCTAGTGATTCAGCCTTCTGTGAATGAAGCCACTGGAAATCTGTGTGGATACTGGAAATACTACTGTTCAACCCCAGAGACTTCATTGGATGGCAGGGTTGGAACGCAGAGAGGCTAGTTCTGGACGTGAAGCCCTGTCTTCTTTGGCCATCTGCCTTTCCCAGTGACCTGGAAACTCCTGGCTCATCTGCTCTGTCATTTCATGCGTAATTAATGCTACCCCCTTGGTGAGAATTTCTTTGACAGGTTTTCCAGCCATTAGAGTAAATTTAGAGACCTAATTACCACCTGCCTGAACCGTGGGCTTCACCTTGAGGCCTCTGCTGTGGTGGTGCTCAGGAAGGACTTGGTTTGTGCTGCTTTCCAGAGGGAAGGCTTTTTTGAAATCCCAGTGGCTCCTATCTCCAAAGTATTTCAAAGAGCAGCAGCAGAAATGGGGCTATGAGATAGAAAATGTGCTGCTTCCTGTGTTTGGCACAACCCTGAGCATGACAATTTTATTTCTGCCTCAGACAAACAACCCCCAACAAATTAGGAATTCTTCTAACACTTAGGCAGATGATTTTTAGTTTCAATTTTTCTTTCTTTTTTTTGGTTCTTGTAGTGGAGAGAAAAGAAAAAGGCTGCTGATCACTTTAGTGAAATACTATTTTTGCTTTCTTAGCCTTTTTTTTTTTTTCCTATCTGAACATAATTTAATTTTGGGTTCTCTTGGACAATGTGGATCAATAATAGTAATGATGATATGAGTATTCCTAGAATATTTTTATGTGTTTGGCATTGCACAGCATGAAGCCTCCTATGACCACTGTTTTACTGGTGAGAAAACTGAGTTTTAACAGCCCTCCTGGAACTCTTCTGAAGAACAGTGTCTCAGAGTCAGTTCCTTTTGCCTTCTATGCTTATTCTTTTATTTTTTTCTTAATATCTTTCTTATCTTTATTTATTTATTTGATAGACACAGTCAGAAATTGAGAGGGATGGAGAGATAGAGGACAGAGACAGAGAGATACCTGCAGCCCTGCTTTATCACTCATAATGCTTTCTCCCTGCAGGTGGGGCCCAGGGGCTCAAACCTAAGTCCTTGTGCACTGTAAAATATGCACTCAGCCAGGTGTGCCACCATGCTTCCCATTTTTTATTTGTTTTCAATTTAAAAAAGTAACTTTAAAATTTTTATTTTATTTACTTAGAAATACAGAGAGGTAAAGATGGAAACACATACTGTATATATGCATATATATATATCTTTGCCATGCTGCATCTTAGGTGGGAATTCTGGAATGAGATTAAGATATCAAGAAACAAGCCTCTACTGAATCTCACTTTTCTTGGTTTTCCTGGGGAGAATTCTAGAAAACACATATAAACATTCAGTTTGTTTGTTTGTTTTGATAAAGGCAAAAAAAGTTGAGAGAGAAGGGAGATTATAGATATAGATACAGATACAGATATAGATATAGATATGTGTGCCGATAACAATTTGAAGCAAAGTTTAGCTTGAATATGTGCTATTAGTAATTTAAGGCAAAATCTGTAGTGGTCACCTCTGAATTATTGAGGAATTTCCATTGTTTTGGTTAGAGCAAGTTTATACTCAAAAATGGGACTCAGGATTCCTTATCTAGTCTCCCTCAGGTGTAAGTGCATCCGTGGGTGTAATTCAGGACCTTCTTCACTGGTCTGCTGAGTCCACTTGTCAGTATCTTTAGCATGATTCATATTGCTGTCCTTAAAAGCATCAAGTGATCTCATTTTGGGTGACAAAACTGTTAGACTAATAACAACAATGATCAATCATATTTGTAAAAGATCTTCCATTTTCCAGTACACATTTACATAGTTGGCTTTCATTTTATCCTGAGTCAAAGAAGGTAGGGATGTATCCACTTACTTACTCAGCAGATACTTATTGCCTCTTCTGTTCACATTAAGGTGTCAGTCCCCTTTTACAGATGCATAAATGCAGTTTTTGAGGGCATAAGTCATTTTCTGTGCCTCTGTTGGCCTTATAATACCAGTTATAGGGATTTTTAATTAAAATATTATCTTTATTTATTGGATAGAAACTGTCAGAAGTCGAGAGGATAGGGGAGAGATAGAGAGGGAAAGAGAAAGAGAGAAACCTGCAGCCCTGCTTCACCACTTGCCAAGCTTTACCCCTGCAGGTGGTGACCAGGGTCTTGAACCTGGGTCCTTGCACATTGTAACATGTGTGCTCAACCAGGTGCGCCACCGCCTGGCCTCCAGGACATTTTTTTTTTAAAGCCTGTCAGTTGTTTATTTGGAGAAGGGTGGGGTTAATGCCATTTTTCTCATTCAGGAGTAGAGACAGCCCACATATCATTTTGCATAACAGTTGCTAGAATCCTTAATCAAATAATTGGTTTGTATTAATACAGTCTTCCTTTCCTGTGGAAGCACATTGCATGGTTTCCTTCCATCATGGAAAATCTTCTGAACAACTTACAATGTCTTCTGGGTCCTTTCCTTCTAAGTCTCATCCTTGCCCCATCCCAACATACTCACATTCTCACCTCCCTTATGATTCCTCTTGTTTCAAGGTCATTGCTGATCTCTCTGCCCCTTCGTATCCCCACTGTCTATACTACCTGTCTCTGCTTCATAAGTGCCTTAGGAAGCCTTTGTGAACACATGTTATTTGGATCTCTGCCGGAGATGCTCTCAGCACCATGCATGTCCCCTCCACTTTATGAAACACAGTCTACTGTTGTGAATGTATTTTATGTAAATACGATTCTTTACTATTTTTGTTTTGACCTGAGGTCACAGGAGCTTAGTTCATATAAAGGTTGTTCTTCATTTGCCCTACCAGAATAGGTGAGATGCTCCAAGAACAGATATTGGGTGGATGAAGCAAATAACTCCAGTACTGGAACTTTAATAACTTCCCAATTAACCAAACAAATTACCTGCTTTTTGTTGCTGTAATCACATACAATATCTACTTACTAGCTTACTGTATCCATAGGTTGCATGGATGAGTCTGGGTTGGCTCAATTGGGAGCTCTGCTTAGGGCCCAGGAGGTTAGAGTAAAGAATTTGACTAGGGGGTGGGTGGTGGCACACCTGGTGAGCGCACAGGTTACAGTGGACAAGAACCCAGGTTCGAATCCCTGGTCCTCACCTGCATGGGGAGAGATTCATGAGTGGTGAAGCAGTGATGCAGGTGTCTTTCTATCTCTCCCCCTCTCTACCACCCCCTTCCCTCTTAATTTCTGGCTGTGTCTATCTAATAAGTTAATAAAGATTTAAAAAAATTTAAATAAAGAATTTAACTAACCTGGGGTATTATCTGTTACTCCATATACTCAGGTGGTTGGTAGAGTTCTGGTCTGTGCATTTGCTGTCTGTTGTGCTTTTCTCAGCAGCTAAAATGGCACTCTTCACCATGTGGCAGAATATTCTTGTATTGGTGATCTTGTACCTTTCCCTCTGACTTTCTCTTCTTCCTCTATTAAGAATTCATGACATTACATTGGAACTACCAGGGTCATCTAGGATAATGTTGTCGTTTTGAGATGTACTAGGAATTAGGATGTGATCATAATTGGAAGGATATTTTCTGCATAACATAAATTCCCAGTGCCTATAAAATTGTATTTGGCTAGCCTTAATGAAGGTAATATTTTTGTTACAAAATGGCATTTCTGTGGATCCACTCTTCCCAAATTCTCTCTCTCTCTCTCTCTCTCTTTTTTTTTTTTTTGCCTCCAGGGCTACTGCTGGGGCTCAGTGCCTGCACCATGAATCCACTGCTTCTGGAGGCCATTTTTTCCCCTTTTGTTGCCCTTTGTTGTAGCCTTTTTGTGGTTATTATTGTTGTTGTTGATGTTGTTTGTTGCTGGATAGGACAGAGAGAAATGGAGAGAGGAGGGGAAGACAGAGAGGGGAAGAGAAAGATAGACACCTGTAGATCTGCTTCACTGCCTGTGAAGTGACTTCCCTGCAGGTGGGGAGCCAGGGGCTGGAACTGGGATCCTTATGCAGGTCCTTGAGCCTTGCACCACGTGCACTTTTCCAGCTGTGCTACCGCCTGCTGGAACCCCCCCCCCCAAATTCTATAAATACTTTAGAGTTGGAAGACTAGATTCCTTAGAAGTAGAGCTAATGAGCTTTGAGACTTCATGACTTCACATCATCTAGAGTGATGGCTGTCTCACCAGCTTTGAGGGGTGGCACTCCACATTAATGCACTTGGTCCTTGTGTAACAGGAAAGCTGAGAGAACCAGGCCCACAAAATAGACAAAACAGAAGCATATTTCTCTGCAGTTGGCTGCCAGCCTCCTTCTCTAGATGGGCATCCCTTTGGAATTGTTCCTTATTTGCTTGGAAATGCTTTTCCTCTTTCATTGGCATGTTCCTTCCTGAGTGCTTGCCCAAGACACCAATCTTTCTCAGAAAGGGAACTCCTTACTTGAATGCTTCAGAATTCTCTCCTTATGTTCTCAAATACTCTTGATATTCTTCCTTTCTTCTTGCTTCAGTAAGGAGTCAAAGATGAAGACACCCAAGGGAACGACCTATTTCAGATATATATGGAGAGAAAGAGAGAGGGGGGCGGGAAGAGGAAGAGGATGTCATATAGGATGTTTCATTCCCTTGATTTTGTTAATTCCATTCATCCTTTTGTTCATTCCATCCATTCTGTATATATTATGACCAAAGATTTGAAAAAACTCTGGGAATTCAGTTTAGTCAGTTTAACCTATTGCTTAGCTATTGTGGGGATGATAGATTCACTCTTTTTAAAATTTTTTATATATTTATTTATTTTCCTTTTTATTGCCCTTGTTGCTTTCATTGTTCTTGTAGTTATTATAGTCATTGATGTCGTCATTTTTGAATAGGACCGAGAGAAATGGAGAGAGGAGGGGAAGACAGAGAGAAGGAGAGAAAGAGACACCTGCAGACCTGCTTCACCGCCTGTGAAGTAACCTGCTTGCAGGTGGGGAGTCAAGTGTTCGAACTGGGATTCTTATGCTGGTCCTTGCACTTCACCCCATGTGTACTTAACCCACTGCACTACCGCCCAACCCCCAATAGATTTACTCTTAACATGTATGAAATCAGTGTATAAAATATGAAGCTTCTGCTCTGGAATATTTGTAATATTTACAGATATTTAAATAAATTTACATAGCTATTTAAATATAGCATATTTAAAGGGGTCATTTATTTACCAAACTGATTTCACAAAGATCTCACTGCTTCAGCCTATCTCCTAAATTAGATGTCTAATTTTCCCCTCC